>NC_091577.1:1481376-1488876 GCF_042767895.1 Penaeus vannamei
TCCCCTCGGACAGTACCCAAAGTGGCACTCCAAGCCACGGCAACTCAGATTAATGAATAAATTTTTTGACATGGAGTTGAGTTCTTGATTATAATGAATTACGCTATTTGCACATTCAAATAGGTAATGTTTACTTTTCTGGGTGTCTCATGTGGGACACCCGTTGTCAATTGGGTTAATTGTCCCTACACATAGATGGCTCCACAAGTACGTAATCAAAAAGGAGTAAATTACTAGTACTATATACCCATCTTGTTTAACCATTTCCTTAATATTTAGGAAATATTTTCCATAATATTACATTGCAATTAGTAAAGTTAATCATACAATGATTTTAATGTATATCATAATAATAACAGCATTATGAATAACGATAGCATTATGGATAAAACAATTTCCTGAAACCTCGAGGAAAGGGGGAATCAGATGAGGTCTTGAGGTCTGCTAATTGACTCCGGGATGGCTGAGCATGCATGGAGCCTTGGACTCATAGAGACATTTTACAAAACAAAACTGTGTTAAACTTCAAATTTCCCAGCGGCATTTTGTGGGATAAAAACATGTGGTTATGCAAAGGTAGATCCCATTTTAAGATATTTAAAAAAATATTTCTATGTAATAATGAATCTGTAGGCTAGATATTATTTGCTAGAAAGCATGTATGGACATTCAAGAATTTCTGATGGTGAGAGTAATTTCAGCTTCTAGCACAAGGGATGGATGAATGGTTTTCTAAATTTTAGGATTTTTTTTTTTCTTTTTTTACTTCTGTGATTTTGATTACAATTTTTTTATTTGAATGTAAGCCTCACGTCTAATACCAACAAATCTAAAGTTGTGATATTTTATTTTCCAGACATGAAGATCTTAAGCAGATGCTGGACAGCAACAAGGATGGCCTCAAGTTGGAGGCGATGAAACGAATCATTGGGGTTGGTGCTCTTGGCTCAACTTTTCCTTGGCCTTTTAGTTTGTTTGAGACTTAGTACCATAGCTAGCAATGATTATGTGAAGTAACTGTTTTCTTCTACTTTTTTGGTGCATTATTCAAATGCAAGCCTATGATCTTGTTCCCTTGGTATGGAGTATCTAGCTGGGTTGTAGAACCTGCACATGCATCTCAACCAATACTGTTTTGGTATAAAAGTTGCATATTATTGTATAGAAGCTTCCAAGATTACCCACATAACTGAAGCAACAGATGAACCTGATACTTTGCATTCTTTTATTTTGAGCATACTAAAAATAAGGATATCAACAAAATCTCCCACTGATATGAAACACTGAGGGTAGCAGGGATTTAAAAGCAGTATGTACTGGGCCACCACAGTACACAAGCCTTATTTTAGAAATAAATGAGTAAATCAATAATTTTTCTGATGTATGCATTTCATGTCAAGATGGAATAATGCAGGGCAAAAACATTGCAAAAGTATAAGCAGTTATTATGTTTGCATTTATGTATAAACATTTGAAAAGTAATGAATGTAAAATTTTAGCAAATTACTAATCTTTCTTTGTTTCTTTCTCTTAATGCAGATGGTGGCAAAGGGGCGTGATGCTTCAGACCTATTCCCAGCAGTTGTCAAGAATGTAGTGAGCGCCAACTTAGAGGTGAAGAAACTTGTATATGTGTACCTGGTGCGTTATGCAGAAGAGCAACAGGACTTGGCCCTCCTGTCCATCTCCACCTTCCAGCGTGCTCTTAAGGTTGATGGTGTTTGAAACTTTTTTTCTATTTGTTTAGTCTTGTTTATATCCTACTGATATTCTGCTGCTTACTGACAACACTAGAATGTAATGTAAGGACATATTTTATTTTTAGAGAGAAATATTAGTCATATGTTTAGCAGTTTCATTTTTCATCAGGTTCTATTCATTATGTTGATATATTGAATCACTGTGAAGCTAATTTTGTATATATTTTTTTCTTAGATTTTAAGCACACTCAGTAGAATATTTGCTCATTAATTTACTGTGCAATACCATTTTACTGTTTGTGATTTCTACATCTGAAAAAAGAGTAAAAATTAAGACAGCATTCTAATGAAGAAATCAAAAGAATCTTTTCATACCAAACTATATGTTTGAGCCTTATTGAATTAACTAGAAAGATTTTTCCACAGGACCCCAATCAACTGATTCGAGCATGTGCTCTACGTGTTTTATCGAGCATCCGTGTGCCAGTCATTGTCCCTATCATGATGCTAGCAATCAAGGATGCTGTGAGTGACATGTCTCCTTATGTTCGAAAGACGGCTGCACACGCCATCCCAAAGCTTTACAAGTAAGTGAAAGGAAGTGTGATAAATAATTACTTCTCACTTTATTAATGTACCATACACAAAGCTGAATATATAATTGTAAGTCCTCCTCTAAGAAGATTGATTTTACTTGAAAGGAGATAGCTAAGTTTAACAGAAGTGTTGTATTTGAAAACGAAAAGATGACAACTTTATTCTAAATTATATTTTTACGAGAGAACATTCAACATTTTACTTACCCCTTTTTCTTACAGCCTTGACCCAGAACAAAAGGAGGAGTTAATACAAGTAATTGAGAAATTGCTCTCAGACAAGACAACTCTTGTGGTTGGGTCAGCTGTGATGGCTTTTGAAGAGGTATGTTATTGATTTTGTAGCCGTAGAGTGAGTGAGTGAGTGAGTGAGTGAGTGAGTGAGTGAGTATATGTGTGAGTGAGTATGTGTGTGTGAGCGAGTATGTGTGTGTGAGCGAGTATGTGTGTGTGAGCGAGTATGTGTGTGTGAGCGAGTATGTGTGTGTGTGAGCGAGTATGTGTGTGTGTGAGCGAGTATGTGTGTGTGTGAGCGAGTATGTGTGTGTGTGAGCGAGTATGTGTGTGTGTGAGCGAGTATGTGTGTGTGTGAGGGAGTGTGTGTGTGTGTGAGGGAGTGTGTGTGTGAGTGAGGGAGTGTGTGTGTGTGTTTGAGGGAGTGTGTGTGTGTGTGTGAGGGAGTGTGTGTGTGTGTGTGAGGGAGTGTGTGTGTGTGTGTGAGGGAGTGTGTGTGTGTGTGTGAGGGAGTGTGTGTGTGTGTGTGAGGGAGTGTGTGTGTGTGTGAGGGAGTGTGTGTGTGTGTGAGGGAGTGTGTGTGTGTGTGAGGGAGTGTGTGTGTGTGTGAGGGAGTGTGTGTGTGTGTGTGAGGGAGTGTGTGTGTGTGTGAGGGAGTGTGTGTGTGTGTGAGGGAGTGTGTGTGTGTGTGAGGGAGTGTGTGTGTGTGTGTGAGGGAGTGTGTGTGTGTGAGGGAGTGTGTGTGTGTGTGTGAGGGAGTGTGTGTGTGTGTGAGGGAGTGTGTGTGTGTGTGTGAGGGAGTGTGTGTGTGTGTGAGGGAGTGTGTGTGTGTGTGAGGGAGTGTGTGTGTGTGTGAGGGAGTGTGTGTGTGTGTGTGAGGGAGTGTGTGTGTGTGTGTGAGGGAGTGTGTGTGTGTGTGAGGGAGTGTGTGTGTGTGTGAGGGAGTGTGTGTGTGTGTGAGGGAGTGTGTGTGTGTGTGAGGGAGTGTGTGTGTGTGTGAGGGAGTGTGTGTGTGTGTGAGGGAGTGTGTGTGTGTGTGAGGGAGTGTGTGTGTGTGTGAGGGAGTGTGTGTGTGTGTGAGGGAGTGTGTGTGTGTGTGTGTGTCTGTGTGTGGGAGTGTGTGTGTGTCTGTGTGAGGGAGTGTGTGTGTGTGTGTGAGGGAGTGTGTGTGTGTGTGAGGGAGTGTGTGTGTGTGTGAGGGAGTGTGTGTGTGTGTGAGGGAGTGTGTGTGTGTGTGAGGGAGTGTGTGTGTGAGTGTGTATGTGTGTGTGTGTGCATGTGTGTGTGTGTGTGTGTGTGTGTTTTAGATGAGAGGTGTAATAGAAAATAAGAAGTATTGTGTTTTTTACTCTTATGGAAACCTGTTATCTTCTTTTAGATAATCAAGAGAATCCTGAAAAAGTACTTGAAAGTTAAAACTTATGTTGCACAATCCTCAATTAAAACATTATTTTTGTCACCAGGTGTGTCCAGAAAGAATTGATCTCATCCATAAGAACTACAGGAAGCTATGCAACCTCTTAGTGGATGTTGAGGAATGGGGTCAGGTCATCATCATCAACATGCTGACCCGATATGCACGTACCCAGTTCATTGACCCCAATGCTGGGGTAAGGCTTTTGCATTATATGTTCTCTGTTTGAATTAGGAAGTAGAATTTCATCATTGTTGAGTTTGATTACTGTATGTTATATCCTGTTTGTTAGTAAAATGTTAATTTTTCTCGATGAAGTTTCTTAGTATTCTGTGCATGCGTATGTGTACATATCTGTTCACATAAGTGTATAGATTCATTCATGTATCACTGTAGATTAGTGTTTTTATGCAATGAACAAATTAATGTGATTACTATATGAAGTACACCTTATAGGAAGGTTTAGAGGAGAAAGAGAAGCCATTCTATGAGGATGAGCAAGAGGAACCAGAAGATGCAGACACCTTATCAAAGAGGCCTAAAACAATGGACCCTGACCACCGCCTCCTCCTCCGAAACACAAAACCCCTCCTGCAAAGTCGTAATGCAGCTGTGAGTTCATCTATTTGCTTTTTCTTTATTTTCTAAGTTTAGATTTTTTTATTATTTTCAAAATGACTTCATGGAAATAGATACCTTTTAGTTACTCGCTTATTTGTTAAAAGAGAATTCTTTCACTCAGGTTGTTCTTGCTGTTGCGCAACTGTATCAGCATATTGCTCCACGTGCTGAGGTGTCGCAGGTGGCCAGGGCTTTAGTCAGACTCCTGCGTTCTCACCGTGAGGTCCAGGCTGTAGTCCTAACTAACATAGCATCCATGTCCACACGTCGAAAGGTAAGTTAAGCTGTACATTTTTTAATCCTTTTCAATAAATTTTTTCTTGTTTTTCCTGTTATTTAGAAAGTTCAGTATGTTTTTATCAGGATACAGTATATTAAGAACTGTTATGCTACATTATTATTTATATTATATATATATCTTAACATGATATGTTATACAATTCTATACATAACTTATTGTATGTGGTGGTTGATTAAAAATTTGTATTTTAATTTAGAGTTACCTGCACCTAATTTATTTGGAGGGTGATTTTTTCTAAATGACTTAATTCTGGAAAAGCATGACTATTTTTACTTTTATATATATCTATTTATCTATATATCTATATCTATCTATCTATCTATATATATATATATATATATATATATATAAATAAATAAATATATATATATATAAATATATATATAAATATATATATAAATATATATATAAATATAAATATATATATATATATATATATATATATATATTATATATATATATATATATATATATATATATATATATCTATATATCTATTTATCTATCTATCTATCTATATATATATATATATATATATATATATATATATGTATATATACATATACATATATATATGTATATATACATATATATACACATATATATTGAATAACGCTCTCACTTGTGAAAAGTTTTAAATAAGATTTTTTTTTGGTTTGGCAAAATAGCTATGCATTTTGGTTTCTACTATGTTTAATGAGGAAATCCTTTTTATTGTGGCAATGTTTTGATTTGAAGTGTACATATATAAATATACATAGACAAAAAGTGCATATATCTATGTATCCATACACTTATATTTTCCAGCTGCTTTACATTCAAACTGCCATAAAGAGGTTCATGAGCTTTGCTTATACTAATTGTAATTGGCTCAGGTTTACCGCATGATAGGTATTAGATATTAGTGCTGGATTTATGTGGTTCTTGCCTAGAAGAAAGTTCACAGATGTTGAAGATGGTATAAACAGCAGTGGATATTGAATTTTGAAATTATTCATGTTCATTCTTATGTTCTTCAGCTATTTAGTCTTTTGAATTAGAGATGAAGTAGTTCATTTACTAATTTTCAGAGAGAGCGGAAAGAATTTCTTGTATGTTTTGCCTTGTTATGCATATCTGTTTCACTTACTTATTGTCAGTTTGAATATATATTTTTTGAGCGATGCATGCAAGTGCTGTAGATGTGCTCATAGTAATAACCAGTGTGTATTGAAAATCTTTTGTCCTGTTTTGTGCATAGACAGAATTCTGCATGGTTTGTAAACAGAAAAGTATCACATAGAAGGATTCTACTTTTTCTGATGCTATGCAGAAGAGATTTGTATGATTAACTTGCAAAAAGTTGAAAAAGATATTAGATATATATATCTTTCAGATCTATTTTTGTTTATAAAGGAGACATGCATAACCTTTATATTTACTAATCCATTATCAGGGTAAGGTACTAACTAACTTTAGTTGTGAAGCATATAAAAAGGAAATTTGATTGATATTGATCATAGGTTTGTTGGCATTTAAATTCGCTATTCATGTAAAACTTCTACCTTCTCTTTGAATATACTGTTATTCATTTGTCAGTTTTAGGTGACATGTAAGTCTTTTGTGACATATAGATGAGGTTCTTTGAAAACCACTTTCTGATATGTAATCATAAGTGGAGGTGAGAAGACCCGACAATGGCAGGTTTAGAATGAGTGGTTACACCTACTAGTGGTTGGGCTGATGTGATGGTCACCAACTCCAGGGGGCAGCCAGAGACATGTCCGGCCTACTCCAGTCCTAGGTAGTAGAGGTTACCCCAGTTAATGCGTATAATGCCATTGAGACTGGAGCGTGCTTTAGGCTTCATCTTTTATTGCTCTGTACATGACTAGCAGTGTTTGCAAACTATGTAAAAAGGGTGTTCTATGCTAAATTTGTTTCTGTGGCAGACAATTGTCCCAGAAATCAGAGCAATCTGGATTCACTCTTGGCAGGTTCACAATAGAATGGATCCAGGCCCTTTAAGTCACTGTGGAAGGCCATTGTGAGTTTGGTTATGGGTTGTTTGCAGCCTACATTGAACTCAGGACTTGGTTCATCATGAATAACACTGAGAGATCTTGAGGTTTAGGGGAATTCTGACAAGGATTTTTGTGGTTCTGAAAGGGTTTTAAAAAGTGTGGTGGGTGTCTGTCTATAGGGAGAGCTACTATCCAAAGTCATTGTGGAGCAGCACTTGGCAATATCAAGGTCACCAACCTTGACTTTGCAGATAGTGTTGCAATCCTACCTAATAACAAGAAACTCAAGTCATATCTCTTGATGTATTTAGCACTGAGGCAAATCTCTTGGGTTTAGAGGTCTCTTGTACCAAAACCAAGATACAGGACTATGGGGGCTTGTTAGGAGAATTATTTTAGTTGGTACATACTTGCAGCGAGGACATTGAAGTCACAGAGAGCTTTACATAACTTGGTTATGTAGATCATGATTCTGGCCTTTCTGACCAGGAAGTCAGTTGACAGATTGGCCTGATAGCAAGTGCAATGAACTCAGATGACAAGACTATTTGGAGATGCCAGTGCTTGTTTAAAAAGACCAAGCTACATGTTTTCAAGGCCCTATTACTGCCACTTTCGCTTCATGGAAGTG
>NC_091577.1:1501417-1506417 GCF_042767895.1 Penaeus vannamei
TTTCTTCAGATTCATTTAATACTAGTTCTGAATAGTATGATGGCCCCCAGATAGGGAACGCCTGATCCAGATTATTTGAAGCTTATTCTGTTGTTACTATGGGAAAATTCAAATAGAAATTCATTGTGGTTTATTAATATTATCAGTTGCCATTGGTCCTCTACTGAATCTTTTTATCATATTTATTTTTTTGACATAGATAATTTTTTTGATCTGCTTAGGACAAAGGCACATTACAATGCACTTATTGTATTTTTATTAAACATTGCCTTGGTCTGTAGTACAATACCCACATATCTACTAGCAATATTAAGTTTGCTTATTTTTTCTTTGAAAAATTATGTCTAGGCTTTTACCTGTTAATAATTTTAGTGTTTTGTATTCTTTTATGGAATAATGTAGCAATAATTAAAACCTCCAATGGGAGGTAAGTGTTATTATACCACCTGATATGGGATACCAGGTAATATGTGCATTAATATATGATCAAAGATTGAAAATACAAGCACTTCCAAATGTAAATACTCATAATGCATATCTTATTATATGTAAGCCAGCATACTGGATGTATTACATAATATACATAATATATTAAAAACACTCCCCTTTGCAGTAAGAAAACACATGTACTGAGGCTGCTGCAAAGAGAGTGCTTCAACACGCAATGGCAGGAAGCAGTGAACACGTGGCATTACTAGAAGCTGTTGATAGCCGAAGTGAAGATGATGTCGCTGCACAGGAGAATGAAAGTTCGATACAACAGAATGTAAGCATTGATTGTCGTATTTGTTATTTATTGCATTTATTTATTTATTACTGCTATCATCAATATCATGATGATGATGATGATGATGATAATTATCATAATGATGATCATTATCATAATTGTTATTACAGTGATGATGATGATGATGATGATGATGATGGTGGTGGTCGTCATCTCTATCACCATTAGTTGTATTGCATTACCTTATTACTTACATGGTTACTTGGTATAAGTTTAAGCAAGACTGACCATCTTTGTGCTACTAAGAACTGAACGTCACGCGGGACAGAATTTGATTTGGCTCTCGGTATTTCACTACCAGTTGGTGGTTTATCTGGTAGTAAGTTCAGTCAACTGTCTAGTTATCCTTTTAACACTTCCATGGAGATCTGAGTTGTGTTTCTATTACTCTTTGATAAAGTTTTGTCCCATTGATTAAGAAGCTTCGATTCTATGTTTTTGATTAAGGAAATTCATGTTGTTTTTACTTGCTTATTTAAAATGGGATATTTCTCCTTGCATCATCGGCAGAAGATATTACTTTATTGAATTTTTATAACTTTTTAAGGGGAGGGTCTCCGTTAGGAAATCCTGTGAAATTTTGATGACTTGGAAGAACGGAACTGTTATCTTGCTTATCATTAAGGACAGTCACGTTCTTATCTACTCATTTTTTTTTTTGTGGATATGTGAAAGTATGTCAAAGTCATCCTAGATATCTTCCAACTTATTTTTAACAGAATATTCAATCCTTTTTTATGTAGAATTCTTGATTATTTTTTCCAGATTTGTTGTAGGGATTTGCATTTCAGAAGGGCAAGTAGGAAGGGTAGAGAGAAGAGAGGGAAGGAAAGAGGAAATAGATAGAGGATTGAATAGATAAATAAATAGATAGATAGATAGATAGATAAGTAAATAAATAAATAAATGAATAAATAAATAGATAGAGAAATAAATAGATAAATAGATTGATAAATAAATAGATAAATAGATTGATAAATAAAGAAGGAAAGAAGGAAAGAAGGAAAGTAAAAAAGTAAAAAAGAAGGAAAGAAGGAAAGAAGGAAAGAAAGAAAGAAAGAGAGAAGGGAAGAAAGAAGGAAAGAAAGAAGGAAAGAAAGAAGGAAAGAAAGAAGGAAAGAAAGAAGGAAAGAAAAAAGGAAAGAAAAATGGATTAATTGACTTACTGATTTACTTTACTGACTGGCTGACATACAAACAGACTGACTAACCAGCTGGCTGGCTAGCTGGCTGACTGACTGACTGACTGACTGACTGACTGACTGACTGACTGACTGACTGACTGACTGACTGACTGACTGACTGACTGACTGACTGACTGACTGACTGACTGACTGACTGACTGACTGACTGAAAGACTGACTGACTGAAAGACTGACTGAAAGACTGACTGAAAGACTGACTGAAAGACTGACTGAAAGACTGACTGAAAGACTGACTGAAAGACTGACTAAAAGACAGCCTGACTAAAAGACAGCCTGACTAAAAGACAGCCTGACTAAAAGACAGCCTGACTAAAAGACAGCCTGACTGAAAGACAGCCTGACTGAAAGACAGCCTGACTGAAAGACAGCCTGACTGAAAGACAGCCTGACTGAAAGACAGCCTGACTGAAAGACAGCCTGACTGAAAGACAGCCTGACTGAAAGACAGCCTGACTGAAAGACAGCCTGACTGAAAGACAGCCTGACTGAAAGACAGCCTGACTGAAAGACAGCCTGACTGAAAGACAGCCTGACTGAAAGACAGCCTGACTGAAAGACAGCCTGACTGAAAGACAGCCTGACTGAAAGACAGCCTGACTGAAAGACAGCCTGACTGAAAGACAGCCTGACTGAAAGACAGCCTGACTGAAAGACAGCCTGACTGAAAGACAGCCTGACTGAAAGACAGCCTGACTGAAAGACAGCCTGACTGAAAGACAGCCTGACTGAAAGACAGCCTGACTGAAAGACAGCCTGACTGAAAGACAGCCTGACTGAAAGACAGCCTGACTGAAAGACAGCCTGACTGAAAGACAGCCTGACTGAAAGACAGCTTGACTGACAGACAGCTTGACTGACAGACAGCTTGACTGACAGACAGACTGACCAAATGAAAGAAGGAAGAAAAGATGAATTATTAAAGGAAGAAAGGAAAGAAGGAATTAAGAAAAGAACCATTGAGATAAAGAATAACAGATGGAAAGGAGGGAAGAAAAAATGAGACAGAGAGAGATGGAAAATTGTAACATGTATTTTTTTCATCTGGTTATTTTCTGAGGGAGAGAGATAAGAAACAATGTCAAAAGTGATGTAAGCTTTCCCGCCAGATAAGCTATCTTGAAAAGCACACCCATGCCATTGTATTTAATGGACAAGTACCTTTTCACAATGCTAGTCTATCAGGGAAAGCTTGATATTATACAGCTCTTAAACCCAACCGTCACAATGGGGCTTTCTGAATATAGGTTTAGTTGTTTTTGTGGCAAAAGGAACAATGGATTTGCAGCAAGGATTTGAAAGATTTAAAAAGAGATTTTTGACAGAAAAGAAAGACGAGCAGGAAATGGTGACTATGAATAGTCAAATTGATCTCAAAGGAAGAACTTTTGAAAAGAGAAATCAATCAGTAAGTGTTTCTCTCGTTTTCCTGTTGTTATTGTCAGTGAATGTGTCGCTATTCAAAACAGCGAAATTTTGGTGATTCTCAGTGGCTGAAAAGGTAAACAAGAAAATGTGAAGCAAAAATTTGGAGATTATTTTGATATTTTGCTGTGGACAGTATGGTGGTGCGAGCATTAAAGATTAGTAGATAATTTCTCAAATTGTGTCAGCTAAGGATTAGGCCTAATGAAACATCTAGGCCTACTACATAGTTAAAAATGACTATCAATTTGATTTCTTGAATGATAATGGTATAAAAGTCTCAAAAAAAATTGAAGATACCCTCTGGTATCCCCAAAAATCCCATAGCCATGTCCTTAAAAAATGAAGATGCAAAACTCGGTGGTCTTCGGCAATCCCCGGTTGTGATGTCATTCCCAGGACCAGGAAAAATCTTGTTCAATAGCATGATACACACAGTGCACCCGCGAGTCAAGGATATCATGGAATTCTCCCAGTTTCAAGCTATTAAAGTTTGTAACAAAGGATACCGCGGCGTTGTGTAGCAATTCATTGTTCCCATTCATGGTACCAGCTATTTGAATGGCCAAAAGACCATGACAGAGCAAGGAAGTGGACATGTTTTGTGCATGCCAAGCGGAGCAACTTTCAGCCTGTGCCAACCAGCGTACTTTGCCTGAAACACTTCGAGCCCGATTGCTTTGCGAACAGAATGGCTTACAACATGGGATTTGCAAAACGGTAGGCCATTTCCAGTTATATTTTTCATAATCACAACAGCGTGAAACAAACTCTGAAAGAACACTTTTGGTTGGCGTTGTAGCCAACATTCATTGCGTGGGTAAGACACAGTGTGCCGACTGCATTGCAAGTGTGCATGTATTACTACACAGAAGTAGGGTAGGTACACCCCAAAAAGCACAACACAAATAAATACCGTTGCCTCTCCACTCGCGAATGGATGTAGGCCTACGCCACAGGTGCAGACAAGAGATAGCTCAGCCTGCAGAATTTTTGTACTATACAGAAGCGGAATCACACGTTCGACTATAAAAGATAATTTAGAAAATTACCATTCATTCAATCTCTTCGGGTCTCGACGCCACTCCATGTCTGGCTGGTTTGGCACAACTTCCATGACATCCACAGCGTGTGGCTCGTGCATCTACGGTCCAACAACCATCAACCCTTGATATTCCTCTTCTTCTTCCAACTTTTCGAAGATGTAGGCACCCTCTGAAGAACTTATACCAATGTCCTTGTCGGAATAATCCGATGAAACCACTGCCGCTGTAGTCTTGTAGTGAGTCCGCCGTGTACAATGTATTAAATGTAGAGAATGCTGTGATTGTGTTCTGGAATTGACGTCACACATCTGGGTTCCAGATTTTAGCGGGAAAATATAACTTGACTTCGGAAAATCGAAGTAAATCAATATTGAGGAATTATTTTCAGATTTCCTTTTTTACTCATATTAGAGAGATGATTTGTGAGTTAATTCTCCCTTTTTAAAATTTTCAGTTTTTACTTCACATAAGCCCTTTAAAGGAGCCGAGTTAATCATGGCAGGTCACGAAATGTGTAGAGAGCATCGGAAAAGTTATCTT
>NC_091577.1:1511417-1513917 GCF_042767895.1 Penaeus vannamei
AAATCCTTGGCATCAATTGTTGGATTTTTAACACTTTATTCATTGTTTTCATGTTTTGGTTGGATTTTTGTACCTTGTTATAAGAAATACATTTTCCAATAAATTGCTGTAAATTATTGTATAAAAAACAAACCTTCCAATGTATTACATAAATACAGAAAGAAATAGAGTTTTGTAGATCTTAAAGCTTTCTTTCCAGACAATTTAACATTGTGGACTCTGATAGCATAGTTATGTGTACATGTTAGAGAATGTGGAGAAGTAATATCAAAACATTTGAAAGAATGAAAGAAAAATAAGTTATAGATTTTATTTTAGAAGAAAAAACAAACAAACTTATAATTAAGTCTAAGAATCAGGTAACTGAATGCTGGACTTACAATGAAGTCTCGGTCATCTTTTCCCAACTGCAGGAAGGTCCAATGATTCACTCGGGTGCTGTCATAGCAGCGGGAGTTTCTCAGGGAAAGACGACCTCCTTCCAGCGGGACTTTGGTTTCTTTGAGTACTTTCGGGAGGACCATGAGAAGCGAGATTTTGTATCTGCTGGTGCTGCTGCGGGTGTAGCTGCTGCATTTGGTGCTCCTGTTGGTGAGTTTTAAGATGTGTTTTCTTAAGGAAAATTTAAGATATTATTTGTTTTTGTTTGCCTTGGGGAGGATAAAGAATGACAGACATATTCTGTTGTGCTGATAGCATAGCAGAAAGATACACTATACAGTAAATAACTTTACCATCAGTTGAGCAAACTAATTTTCTTTTAATAGTGAATTATTTTTTTTTATCATGAATATGGTATTTTTTGCATGATGGAATTTCTTGGAAGAAATGGGACTATTTTGTTGTTGATATGTAAGCAGTTTTTATTACAACACTTCATGATTATAAGATTATCACTAATCTAATTAAGTCCTGTCAGAACTGTTGCTGATGCTGGATGGCTTCAAATCAGGCCATGAACCCGGGTTCCAGAAGTGGTAATGATGCCCCTGTTGGTGAACCCAGACATGAACTGGATGATAACACAGGTGCAGAGTGGTGTGCACTAATCTTGGCCCAACCAGACATGAATTAATCAAGTAATATTACCTGAATGTTGTCACAGGTGGTGTGCTGTTCTCCTTGGAAGAAGGTGCAAGTTTCTGGAACCAGAGCCTTACGTGGAGAGTGTTCTTTGGAGCCATGATGTCTGTCTTTACACTCAACTTGGTCCTCTCAGCATACAATGGGGTTCCTGGTGAGTAGTGGACCATGCTCTTGGGTAGGAATTATTTTGATATTATTTTTTGTTTTATTTTGTACTGTAAATACTGATATGTTTATATAAGATATATATAAATAGCTTACTAATCTATACACCTTTAACTTATTTGTTTATTTCTTTATTTGTGTATTTGTTTTAACTTTAATCTTATTTTTCAGGAAAGCTGGCATACAATGGACTCCTAAACTTTGGCAAATTTGATGACCTCACATATGAGATCTGGGAGTTCATTCCATTCCTCTTGATGGGTATCATGGGGGGCTTGCTCGGTGCTTTGTACAACCACATCAACTTCAAACTCACCGCATTTAGGATGAAGTGAGTTTGAATTCTGTGTATAGAGATTTCAGATTTGACAGATGTGAGTGTGTATCCTTATTAAGATTTTTTTCTTTTTCTTCTTAATAACCATTTTTGTGCATTTTCTGTTTTCCTTTTTTGTTGTTTGTTTTACTACCCCATCTCTTGTATGTACTTCCCTACTCCTTGTTACCATGCCCTCGTCATTGTCACTGTTTTGTTTTCATTGTCCTTGTCATCATCCTTCTTTCCTGTCCTTGTGTTTATCATTGTCCTGCTCCTGCTCCTCCTCCTCCTCCTCCTCCTCCTCCTCCTCCTCCTCCTCCTCCTCCTCCTCCTCCTCCTCCTCCTCCTCCTCCTCCTCCCCCCCCTCCTCCCCCTCCTCCTCCTCCTCCCTTCTCATTCTCCTCCTCCTCCCGTCTCCTTCTCCTCCTCCTCCCTTCTTGTTCTCCTCCTCCTCCCTTCTCGTTCTCCTCCTTCTCCCTTCTCGTTCTCCTCCTCCTCCCTTCTTGTTCTCCTCCTCCTCCTCCCTTCTCGATCTCCTCCTCCTCCCTTCTCGATCTCCTCCTCCTCTTCCTCCTCCTCCTCCTCCTCCTCCTCCTCCTCCTCCTCCTCCTCCTCCTCCTCCTCCTCCTCCTCCTCCTCCTCCTCCTCCTCCTCCTCCTCCTCCTCCTCCTCCTCCTCCTCTTCCTCCTCCTCCTCCTCTTCTGCTTCCTCTTCCTCTTTCTCTTCCTCCTCTCCTCCTCCTCTTTCTCCTCTTTTTCCTCTTCCTCCTTCACTTTGATTTTATATTTTACTTTGGTAGTTATTACTGAGGTATCAAGAGGAGCTTCCTCTGACAAGGACTGAGAGTCTAAGTAAATCTTATGACGTAATCAGTCGGTTGCTAATACACATGATTGCTGTCTAGTGTGTCATTGCAAAAATTTTTTCTTT
>NC_091577.1:1526417-1536417 GCF_042767895.1 Penaeus vannamei
ATGAATAGCACAGTTGACCTACGGCCATTCATCAATCCGTCCCCATATTCGGTCATGGCTTGCACAGCCTTGCCAAGGGTGTTCAACCTGTTCCGAGCACTGGGTTTGAGACACCTGATTGTAATCAACGACAATAATGAAGTTGTGGGCATGGTGACACGCAAGGACTTGGTCAAGTATAGGGTGTGGAAACACCGAGGGCAGATGGGCCTGGAGGAACTAGTCATTTATAATAATGTCTGAGCAGTGGGAGGGCAAGTTTACAAGCTGTATTCTTGTCTGGTGAGCTTGTGAATGCTAGGTTGTGAGAGTATTTGTTGTTGGGAGATTATTGAGGAAGAAATTGCCAAGAATTGCAAACATACTAGCAGTAGATTGGTGCGTACAACTATATTTTCTAATTTCGCTTATTATTATAATTTTTTTATTTCTTAATCTTTTTAGATATTTAAATCCCATTTTTTTTTTATATACAAAATGTTATTTTTTTGGTTGTAGTAATGAAGAATATTGGTGCTTATAATTATTTCATTAAACTGAAACTGTTGCTTAGCTACAGATCTTCAGTATCACTTTATGTACATGTTTTAAAATGCATTCATATGTTTGGGGTAGTGAACCTCTTGTAAGCCCCCTGGGTTAGTGTGGGAGGGCGGAGGAGGTTGGTCAACAAACCTATGGGATCTGTGTGACCCAGTTGATATGATAAATGGAAAACAGACTCCTGTAACCTGAAATAGATCTATTAATTATTTAGGATATGTAGGGTAGGTTTAGGTTGTATTTATACAGATCTTAGTTTTTCTAAAATTAGGTTGTAATTTCTTTCTGAAAGGAATTAAGCCTGTGTTTGTTGTGATCCTGAAGAGAAATTGTTCCATGTCAAAGAACTGTAGCTAATGTTAATTGTTATGCTGATGTTGACTATATTTAGAATTTATAGATATTTTTTATACATATAATAAGGTTCATATGATCTGACTATGGTGTGCAGGACATTGTCATTACCTAGAAATTGTTGGAATCAAAGTAATTCTGGAATGTTAAATGTTCTTCAGTGCAGATGATTTTATTGGAAAATACAGCGTGAAATTTAGAGAACAGTGATCCTTTCTGAATCTAAAGACACTATACCCAAATGTGATTACTTTATATAAGGTCAATACTGGTGTTTTCATTAAATTTGGGTGAGATTAACAAGTTTTGTCTGTCATTTAATGTGTTATGATTGAGTTTTTTGAGTCAATTTACATAGGATTGGATTTGCTATTAACTTATAGAAGAATATTTTAAGGCCACGGAGAGGCATTCCTTTTTTCTCTTCTTTGCTTTATATATGCTAACAGTATTAAAGAAGTTATTTGTACTTTTATGGATTCACTGGAGAAATATTTCCTTTGCATATTTCTAGGTGATGGAGAGTGCCTTGTGATATGTGACTTTAGGTTACACCAAAAGAGGCTCTTTTGGCAAAGGATCTAGTAGTTTTGTAGGTTATGTGCCAGAAATTAGGTTATATTGATAAGTATTTGAAATTATTACATTTCACATCCACCTTTTGGTAAAGAAATGGTGAACTGAATTTTTTTTCCGTCATCAATACCTTTTGTGGATTCACAGAACTGAATGGACCTTATTGATATCGCAAAACTATTGTCTATTAATATCACTCCTACAAAGTGAATATTTGTTATATTTGTTTATATTCTCTTTCATTCCATGAGTTCCTCCTTTACATCTATTGTTTCTTCCTTGCATCTTTGTCTCGTGTGCACCATCTCCAATCTACTTAAATTAAAAACTTGTGTAGTCCTTTTTTGAACATGGAAGTAAGTAGCTTGTATGGTGGAAGTTTTTTTCAGCAATTTGGTTTGATTGAGTATTGCCCGAATGAAAAATTCCTTCCTATAAGCACTAGAACATCATCTTAGGTGTATGTGTTTTTTAGTATAATGTGAAACATTGGGTTATATAATTCTAGGGCTTGGAGAAACGGAGAGGCAGGAAGCCCATTTGAAGGTACTACATTGTGTATGTCAAAGGTTTTCAGTTACATATTCAGATAATTACTATGGGAAGTATGAAAGGGGATTGGAAATTGTGTTAGTTGTATTCCGATGGACAAATTAGTAATTACGATTAGGGATGAATAATGTTAATTGTACTTTTTGGAAATCTTTTTCTTGAATCTTAATGGACATAGATATTTAGAAGTTCAGTCTTTGACTAATTATATTTCAAATTGTTTGAATCAGCAACTGTTCTTTAATGTCAGAAGGTACAACATTTTATGCCTTATGAGAACACCTTTACATTCATGTCACATTTGTGTGTAGTCTAACACTAGGAGGTTGTTGAAAAGGGATAACATTTTAAAAAAATCTATGAATATTAAATTTGTACCGAAACTGATGAGTATGATAGTTATTGAAGGTCTTTTGTAATGTATAACATATTTTCTATTTTTTAACAAGTGGTTCTGGTAAAGTCCTCAAACAAATTTTTAGTTTCAATAACAAAATACCTCATAAGGTACAAAGATCAGCTGCATGCTATGAAAATATTAGGAAATGGGAAGGAAGTAGAATTTTCCCTAACACATAACCGTGTAAGCCTTCATGATGTGTCAGAATATCCCTTACAAACGATTCTTGGTGTCTTCCAATACCTTTTGCCAGGAACAGAACACAAAGCCTTAACTAGTACTACAGATCATTCCATTTTGATATGGTTAAACTGTAGAATAATTTTTACTGTGCTGTTTTTAGGATCCTATAATTATATTGATGGAACAGAAATTGCTTTTCAAATTTCTAAAGATTTTTATACAGTAGAATAACATCCTTATTGTTTAGGTAAAGGATGCACAAACTTGAAGAAAGGCATTTGCATACACACTAATGTAAGCACATAACTGTTTGATGTTGAAAAACGCTTTTGATGAAAAATCTCTAAAGAGAAAGGCAATTGTAATACAAAATTGCTCAAGAATTAACATTTAGGTTCTTTATTTGATGCTGATTTATCATACATGCTATTTTATTTTAATAATGAGCATTTTAATACATTTTGACTGCTGAAATTCAAAACTGAGATAACAAGTAATGGTGTCTTCAGAATATTTTAACTTTATTAATTATTGAGTACTAGTCGTTTTTTTTATTACCTGGCTGTTATTCAGCGATATAAAGGTAGTATCATAATTTCATTTGGATTTTACTTTTGTCATCACTGAGCATTGCATGTTGATTTAATCTTGATCCACATAGTGGTACAATTCATTAGAAAAACACAACCAAAAGAGGACGCAAGGAAGGGATTGTTAACATATTTGTATATCATTCCGTAATATAACTTGGTAATACAGAACAACTCAGGTGACACAGTCTACTTAAGATAGAAGAGTTGGTGACATTTGTACTAAAGGCAAAGTAAACACAAATATGAAGTGCATTTTTTCATGTATTATTTTCATATATGTTGTAAACAGTGTGTCTAGTCAAGAGGTATTATCTGTATGACTAGTATGCTATCATGAGATTGATATTTGCTGAAATTAAACTGGAGTTGGGAGGGAAAACAAAAAGATTATCATGTATAGAAATAGATGTCTGTGATTTAAAGCTATTTTGATGAAAATCTTTCTTATGAAACTTTTACAAGGACCAAGGTTCCTTTGCAGTTTGTATTTATTTCTTTAGGCAGTATGCAAAACTTATTTGTAATATAATATTTAATGTATCCAGAAAATATATGATAAAAGAGTTTATTGACCTGCTATTCTTTATGTATCCCAAATATAGGATATGGCACAAATACTAAGACAGCTAGACAAAAACAAAACAGCTAGAAAGCAGACTGGCTGATTTTGTGTGTGTGTGTGTGTGTGTGTGTGTGTGTGTGTGTGTGTGTGTGTGTGTGTGTGTGTGTGTGTGTGTGTGTGTGTGTGTGTGTGCTTGTGTGTGTGTGTGTGTGTGTGTGTGTGTGTGTGTGTGGGTGTGTGATTGTGTGTGTCCGTGTGTGTATGTGTGTGTGTGTGTGGGTGTGTGTGTGTGTGTGTGTGTGTGTGTGTGTGTGTGTGTGTGTGTGTGTGTGTGTGTGTGTGTGTGTGTGTGTGTGTGTGTGTAAGAAAGAGAGAGAGAGAGTGTGAGTGTGTGTGTGTGTGTGTGAGAGTGTGAGTGTGAGTGAGAATGTGCGTGTGTGTGTGAGAGAATGTGTGTGAGAGAATGAGTGTGAGCGAATGTGTGTGTGAGAGAAAGAAAGAATGTGTGTGTGATTGTGTGTGTCTGAGAGAGAGAGAGAGAATGTGTGTGTGTGAGAGAGAATGTGTGTGTGTGAGAGAGAATGTGTGTGTGTGAGAGAGAATGTGTGTGTGTGAGAGAGAATGTGTGTGTGTGAGAGAGAATATGTGTGTGTGAGGGAGGGAGGGAGGGAGGTGCGTGCGTGCGTGCGTGCGTGTGCAGGAAGCTAACAAAAAGCAAAATATACAAAATCTAAACTTCAAATGTGTGTCAGAAAGACCTTAACATTGTTCTAATCTAGAGGTTCTCAACCTTTATTGGTTAATGGCGCACCGATGATATAACCTGGACTTTGACGGCGCACAAACTATACAGTAATAATAATAATAATACGTATCATTATTATTACCAATGTTACTATTGTTGGTTTTATTACCATATATATAAATGAATTAACGAGCACATGAGAATGAAATACATCCATTCCAGTGGTAGATTAAACACATGATTCACGGGACACTTGCGCCTGTCTGGATTTGCATATCCTTTCGATGTTAGGAGGGACACTGGAAAAAAAAATAATTGTGAAAATAAGGCGGCCAGATACAAGGCACAAATTCAAGACATACCTAGATATCCATTATATAATTGTGAAAATATGGCGGCCAGATGCAAGGCACAAATTCAAGACATACCTAGATATCCATTAAATATTCGTGAAAATAATTGTGAAAATAAGGCGGCCAGATGCAAGGCACAAATTCAAGACATACCTATATATCCATTACATATTCGTGAAAATAATTGTGAAAATAAGGCGGCCAGATGCAAGGCACAAATCCAAGACATACCTAGATATCCATTAATTAAATATTCGTGAAAGTAATTGTGAAAATAAGGCGGCCAGATGCAAGGCACGAATTCAAGACATACTTAGATATCCATTAAATATTCGTGAAAATAATTGTGAAAATAAGGCGGCCAGATGCAAGACATACTTAGATATTCATTAAATATTTGTGAAAATAATTGTGAAAATAAGGCGGCCAGATGCAAGGCACGAATTGAAGACATACTTACATATTAATTGAATATTCGTGAAAATAATTGTGAAAATAAGGCGGCCAGATGCAAGGCACAAATTCAAGACATACCTAGATATCCATTAAATAATTGTGAAAATAATTGTGAAAATAAGGCGGCCAGATGCAAGGCACGAATTCAAGACATACTTACATATTAATTAAATATTTGTGAAAATAATTGTGAAAATAAGGCGGCCAGATGCAAGGCACAAATTCAAGACATGCTTAGATATTCATTAAATATTCGTGAAAATAATTGTGAAAATAAGGCGGCCAGATGCAAGGCACAAATTCAAGACATACTTAGATATTCATTAAATAATTGTGAAAATAATTGTGAAAATAAGGCGGCCAGATGCAAGGCACAAATTCAAGACATGCTTAGATATTCATTAAATATTCGTGAAAATAATTGTGAAAATAAGGCGGCCAGATGCAAGGCACGAATTCAAGACATACTTACATATTAATTAAATATTCGTGAAAATAATTGTGAAAATAAGGCGGCCAGATGCAAGGCACGAATTCAAGACATACTTACATATTAATTGAATATTCGTGAAAATAATTGTGAAAATAAGGCGGCCAGATGCAAGGCACGAATTCAAGACATACTTAGATATTCATTAAATAATTGTGAAAATAAGGCGGCCAGATGCAAGGCACGAATTCAAGACATACTTACATATTAATTGAATATTCGTGAAAATAATTGTGAAAATAAGGCGGCCAGATGCAAGGCACAAATTCAAGACATACTTAGATATTCATTAAATAATTGTGAAAATAATTGTGAAAATAAGGCGGCCAGATGCAAGGCACGAATTCAAGACATACTTACATATTAATTAAATATTTGTGAAAATAATTGTGAAAATAAGGCGGCCAGATGCAAGGCACAAATTCAAGACATGCTTAGATATTCATTAAATATTCGTGAAAATAATTGTGAAAATAAGGCGGCCAGATGCAAGGCACGAATTCAAGACATACTTACATATTAATTAAATATTCGTGAAAATAATTGTGAAAATAAGGCGGCCAGATGCAAGGCACGAATTCAAGACATACGTAGATATTAAATATTCGTGAAAATAATTGTGAAAATAAGGCGGCCAGATGCAAGGCACGAATTCAAGACAGATATCCATTAAATATTCGTGAAAATAATTGTGAAAATAAGGCGGCCAGATGCAAGGCACGAATTCAAAACCTACTTAGATATCCATTAAATATTCGTGAAAATAATTGTGAAAATAAGGCGGCCAGATGCAAGGCACAAATTCAAGACATACCTAGATATGTAGAAAAGGTATGAATGAGACTGGATATCTTCACAATACAAGAGATGTATTTGACCGGTTTCGATTACGTCTTCATCAGAAATACATGTATTTCTGATGAAGACGTAATCGAAACCGGTCAAATACATCTCTTGTGTTGTGAAGATATCCAGTCTCATTCATACCTTTTCTACATTTGTCAACATGGATACGTTTCATACCTAGATATCTATTAAATTTTCGCGGCGCACTTCTGCGCTGGCCTAACAATGCAAGGAGTACAATTTGGAGAATAATGAAATGTACTTTTACACTTTATTAGATATTTTCTACCTCCCAGACCCCTTTAAATATGATTAAATATTAACTATGTCGTGTGAATAGACAAAAGCACTCGGCCATTGATCACAAACAGGTAGAAATCATCCAAAATAATTTAGGGGAAAGTAATACTTTTAACGAACGTTAGCAATCCAAATAAAAGCTTAAAAGACGGTGTTTGTCGTCTAGGATTAAGATTGTGAAAATTTCTTGGATCTATCAATTCAGTGCAGTGATATTCTATAAATGAAGATTATAAAAAAATAAAATCAACTTTAATATTTGAAACAATCGGATAAGAAATATATGTATTTTAAATAAAAAATAAATGAGTAAAGCCTTGTTTCTTTCTGTTACCTATAGAGGCCTGTTCCTTTAGCAACTATCCCCACAGACATTAACTTTTCCGGTTCCCCAACCCCTGGCTTTCAATTGATCCCCTGGACACCTGATACTACTACGATGATTTTAACATTAATTCAGTTAATTATGATGATTTTCATGATAATTCCTTTATTATTACCAATAATGATACCACTACCCCTTCTCGATACCCGCTGTCAGCTCTCGGTCCATTACATTCCACCCGCCCAGGTCAACCAACCTCCAAAAAACATTCCTCTCTCCTAACATCCACTCCATCAATCCCCTCGTGCTTTATTACTACTCTTCGTCCATAGTGGGTGGCTGCTTCTACACTGGCTACCCTGGTGCGAGAAGGCTCCCCTGCCAGCCCCTAGCCTCTCCATCGTCAAGACCTGCAGTGCCTGTTATTGGTCACCCATAGAAACTAGGCACCTTGTGGGCCTAGGCTGAATTGTTGAGGCTCTGGGATTAACAGGAGGCCCTAAAGGTACGGAGTCATGGCCTACCAGTGTGTGGACACGCCCTGGCTCCGTACTAAATCCTGCCCCCTTGCCCCCGGGGGTAAATGAGTGGCTGTGGGGAGGTGGGCCCTGCCAGTCCGCCTCCCCGAGAGAACTCCCACTGGGAGTGTTTCGTGCAGGTGTTGGTGCTGCACCCAGCAAGTAATGCAGGCCGCGGGTCCCTCTGGGGTGGCAACCACAGGGACTCGGACTGGGAGCCGGAGTTACCTGTCCCATCCGTATGAGGCATGTGGGCACAGCCCACGGAACCCCCACAGGCGGATTAGGGAACCTGCGGCCAGCCACCCCTCACTTAATGGGGCATCGTCGGCGGGGGGGGGGGCAGAGGTGGCGTCCACCCGGAGTAACTGCCCGAGGCTTAACCTAAGGCCTAACCAAGTCAGGGGGCTTGGAACGTCCACTCTTTACGACAGGATGATCTGTTGCCACTACTTTCGAAGGAAATGGAGCGGCTAAGAGTGGAGGTGGCTGCTCTCTCGCAGGTGAGACTGCCTGGCAGTGGCACGATCAGTATAGGTGGCTACACCTATTACTGGTCAAGCCGCAGCGATGGTCACCATCTTCAGGGAGTAGCCATAACCATCTCTAGCAGACTTCAGCCTTCGGTGGTAGGGGTTACTCCTTTCGATCAGCGTATAATGGTATTGAGACAAACTTGCGTTTGGCTTCATTATTGTTGCTGTGTACGCTCCTACCGATGCTTGTAAACTCAACGTGAAAGAGATCTGCGTCACACTTGCATCTGAGTCAGACAGTTGTCCTCGGGGAGATATTCGTATTGTTTTGGGGGACTTCAATGCGGTATCAGGCTGTGATCGAGCTGGCTATGAGATGTCTGTTCGTTCCCATAATTCGGGAACTTATGCCAGCAGCAAGAATAACTTCCCTTTCCGGAACTTTGCAAGGTCTCAGAAATTGAGGATTTCTGGATCTTGGTACCAGCGCTCCGGAAAAAAATATTGTTGGACGTGGTACAGCGATGCAGCCAAGGAATTCGACCACATCCTCATTAGTACTCGTTGGAGGATCCTTCAGAACTACAGGGTCTTTAGGGGGTGCCGAGTTCTGTGTTACTGACCATAGATTAGTTGTGGTTACCCACCGGATCCACTTCAAAACACCCCATCGGTCTAATGACCACCATAGGGTATTTCATCTGGACAGGTTGAGGGAGGGTGTGTGTGCCCGGGGGTTTGCTGAGGCAATCTCTGGTCGTTTCGCAGCGATCAAAAACCTGACGGACCCTGTAGTTCTGTGGGACACCTTCAAACGTGAAACGACCGATGCAGCTCAAGAATCGATTGGTGAACGCCCAAGAGCAATACAAACTTTTATTTCGCATACTGGAAGCAACAGAAGCTTGTCGTGCAGCTCAACTGACAGGGTATCGGGATTTGCATCTTTCCCGGGTGCGCAGGACTCGGTCACTGCTGAGAAGGGACAAGGAACAGTATATTATGAGTCTTGCAGAGGAGGTCGAAAGCCATTTCTTAGTAAATGACCTTCGTCCTACCCAACAAGTCCTGAGAAAGCTGAACAAGCTCTCGTCACAAGTGACAGCAGTTCGCTTAGTAAGTGGCCAGATCGTCTCAGATCCTGTTGCGGTGCGGGAGCGTTGGGCTGAGCATTTTGAGCAGTTTTACCAGGTCGACCCTCCAACAGTTAACTTGGATGCAGGTAGTATCGAGATTTCGCTGCCGGACTCACCCATCTGTGAGGATCCTCCCTCCCTTACTAAAGTTAGGGAGGGAGGGGGGCATCTCCAAGCTGAAGAGTGGCAAAGTAGCGGGTATCTGCGACATCCCAGCTGAACTGTTAAAGGCTGGTGGTGAACCTCTGGCTTGGGGCTTGCATGCTGTCCCGGCTGCCATCTGGCAGTCTGTTACCATTCCCCCTGACCGGTTGAGGGGTGTGATCGTCCCTTTCTGGAAGGGGAAGGGGGACCGATGGGACTGCAGCAGTCATTGAGGCATCACACTGCTCAGTATACCGGGCAAAATTCTCGCCCACATCCTTCTGAGACGTATCAGAGACTACCTGCTGAGGCGCCAGAGGAAGGAGCAATCTGGATTCACTTCTAAGTCCACAACAGACTGTATCCTGGCGCTCCGAGCCATTTTCCGTGAGTTCGGGCGCGGGCTGCTCACAGCTCACAGCAACCTCAAGAGGGCTTTCGTTGCGTT
>NC_091577.1:1541417-1546417 GCF_042767895.1 Penaeus vannamei
CAGCGTAGGCTTATGCAAAGCGGAAGATAAACATGGTGTTCATTTCGCTGTTCAAAATTACTTATAACAATCGGACCTCGTTCGATCTATCTTCGTTATCGTTCGTTCCTTTATTATCTATTCCATTTTTGTTATGATAGCTAATTTATTGTCATTTCGAGCATTCCCTTCATTTCTTTTATTATCTATTCCATTTTCATTCTGATAGCTAATTTATTGTCATTTTTAGCATTCCTTTTGTTATTTATTTCATTTTTATTCTGATAAGCTAATTTATTGTCATTTTTAACATTCCTTTCATTCCTTTTGTTATTTATTCCATTTTTATTCTGATAGCTAATTTATTGTCATTTTTAGCATTCCTTTCAATCCTCTTATCATTTATTTCATTTTTATTCTGATAGCTAATTTATTGTCATTCTTTATCATTCCTTTCAATCCTTTTATCATTTATTTCATTTTTATTCTGATAGCTAATTTATTGTCATTCTTTATCATTCCTTTCATTCCTTTTGTTATTTATTCCATTTTTATTCTGATAGCTAATTTATTGTCATTTTTAACATTCCCTTTCATTCCTTTCGTTATTTATTCCATTTTTATTCAGATAGCTAATTTATTGTCATTTCGAGCATTCCTTTCATTCCTTTTGTTATTTATTCCATTTTTATTCTGATAGCTAATTTATTGTCATTCTTTATCATTCCTTTCATTCCTTTTGTTATTTATTCCATTTTTATTCTGATAGCTAATTTATTGTCATTTTTAACATTCCCTTTCATTCCTTTCGTTATTTATTCCATTTTTATTCTGATAGCTAATTTATTGTCATTTTTAACATTCCTTTCATTCCTTTTGTTATTTATTCCATTTTTATTCAGATAGCTAATTTATTGTCATTTTTAACATTCCTTTCATTCCTTTTGTTATTTATTCCATTTTTATTCTGATAGCTAATTTATTGTCATTTTTAACATTCCTTTCATTCCTTTTGTTATTTATTCCATTTTTATTCAGATAGCTAATTTATTGTCATTTTTAACATTCCCTTTCATTCCTTTCGTTATTTATTCCATTTTTATTCAGATAGCTAATTTATTGTCATTTTTAACATTCCTTTCATTCCTTTTGTTATTTATTCCATTTTTATTCAGATAGCTAATCTATTGTCATTCTTTATCATTCCTTTTAATCCTTTTATCCTTTATTTCATTTTTATTCAGATAGCTAATTTATTGTCATTTTTAACATTCCCTTTCATTCCTTTCGTTATTTATTCCATTTTTATTCAGATAGCTAATTTATTGTCATTTTTAGCATTCCTTTCAATCCTCTTATCATTTATTTCATTTTTATTCTGATAGCTAATTTATTGTCATTTTTAACATTCCTTTCATTCCTTTTGTTATTTATTCCATTTTTATTCAGATAGCTAATTTATTGTCATTTTTAGCATTCCTTTCAATCCTCTTATCATTTATTTATCATTTTTATTCAGATAGCTAATTCCGTTCAGAAAATGGATAACCTTATTGCATGCAAATTCGACCGTAAAAAAAGGCCAAAATGCGGTGTTTCCCTGACAGGATCCTGTAACGTGTAAATCCGGTCTTGAGGAAAATTTGGGGCGCTTGGCGGATGGGCGGACGTGGGGCTGAATTTCTATGTATATATGTATATATGTATATATATACATACATATATATATGTGTCTATGTATAAGCATATGTATTTTCAATTCTCATTGTGGCTAGTTTCATTTTCACACACACACACACACACACACACACACACACACACACACACACACACACACATATATATATATATATATATATATATATATATATATATATATATATATATATATATACACATATACATACATATGTATAACTAAATATTGGAACTTACAGACGCGTGAAAAGTGCGTGACATTGCTTTCAGAATACGACTTTGCAGCCAGGAGAGACAACCACAAGACGCTCTGAGGAATCACTAGCGAAGCGAATAGCGAGAAATATAATGAACAAACAAATTAATAAGGATAAGGACCTACGCGGCAACTAACATGCACGACAGAACGGCAACGGACAGCTTAGGAAAACCCGTGTCCCGCCAAGGAAGACCCCCCGCGGCTGTGCTTTTCGAACAAATGCAATCAATTGAATTTCAGAAATTTGGCGCGTGCGAGGACCTTGAAGAATACACATACAATGCACCTAGATATTTTTTTTGTATAGAAAATATTCACATAAAATCAGAAATGTGCACATGGATAAGAAGATTTTGCACATGAGATCTCACGTGCAAACTGCAAAGTTAGCAAACTGTGGGTGGGATTCGAACGCGAAAACACAATGGTCGGAAACTAAAGCTGTGTGTGTGTGAATGAATCAGTTCTCGCCAGTGCGAACCGGTTTAAATGCATCAGCTGGTTTCTGTTTTCCATTTGTTTGCGGCAGGCAGATGATGATGTTAATGGCAATGGCGATTAGGGTCATTAGTGGACCTAAGCGTGCCAAAAATAGGGGTCATTGTGTAACGAGGGAACGAGGCGCTTAAGTTAAGAAGCGTCCAGGGTTTTACGTTTCAGGAATTTTCCAAACATGTGATTTCCAGTGTCCGCACAAACGGCATTCCTGCAAAAGTCACTCGCACATTTCTGCTTATTGTTTATTTGTCTGACGGGAGCTGTTACTTTTCATATCTATTAGTTTCTATATTATAGTTTGTTATTGTTAGGCATCAGTTCCTCGTCCTGTTGGATCATATGGTAATTTCCTTGTTAGATTTTACTTCTTTGTTGTTATATATAATTTCTTTATTACTGTAATCGCTGCCATGCCACCACGGGTTTTCGTCATCCTGAACAATGAAGCAGTATTTGCTCACCGTGCTTTGGGGACTTTGATTAATAACAGTGAAAGCTGTAGAGAAACATTAAAAACTAATCTTTCGAAATACTAATATATTAAACACAAAAAGACGCGAAAAAAATCATATAGTTTATTCTTCATCAGCATGAATAAAAGTCGAATGGACGTGGACAACTGCCTGCAAATCATGGACTTCGAAGATGAAACACAAGGCAAGAACGAAGCGATAAGAAAACACTTCAACCTCATCTAGGTGGGCTCCCTAAATGCAAAACTAATCACTCTACATACTTGTGTGGAATTCATGTTGAACAGATTGCAACAGGAACGACGAAGGGAAGGGCAAGAAAACACACGAATATGCCGAAGGCCTTTTCACGAAGCAATAGTGAAAAGGCCTTCGGCATATTCGTGTGTTTTCTTGCCCTTCCTTTCGTCGTTCCTGTTGCACAGCTCGGGCACAAAAAAGAAAGAAAGAAGGAGAGGAAGAAATAAAGAAAAACTCACTAACTGGACGTGAAAATATCCAAGACCAAGTTCAAACGTGGCGAGGACGGTCGTGTGGTTGTTTGCCTGAATTGGCCAGTGCTTGTCAGGGTGGGTGTTACCTGGTGCCTCCTCGGGTGCGGTGATGCCATGGAACGCGGCACTGGGGTACGGCGCAGGGGCATGGCGCTGTGCCACTACACGTCGCTGATCGTAGTAATGATGATAATGAGGATGATGATGATGATCTTGAAGATGGATGTGAGGATGAAAACGGAAGCATGCTTATTCTAGTTCTCAAGAATACGCCTCGCAAGACAAAACGAGATTTTCGTCGAATTGTTGTTTCATACGAAGCAGACTTCGTGGTTATAACTATAAATCAATTAATATAAATAAGAATGCCAAAAAGCTACTCACAAGCGATTAAATACATTACAGCCTACTGATAGAGAGACACAAATGTCATAATCATCTGAAAATCTTCACATTAGGGATAATTCATCATGCTGAACCGCCGTGGCCTGTTCGTAGCGTAGCACAAGGTCTATATGAGTACTTATATAGAGCTTGGCATGGCCTGCCTTCATGCCGCGGAGTGATGCGCTTGGGCGACCAGTTCCTCCCCGCCTCTGACCAGGCATGGGGTCATTCCTCCCGCAGCTGAGAGACTGGCCGGTCGAGCAGGAACCTTGAGATTGCAAAGCCGGCGCTCTGCCAGGATCATCTTGTCCTTATGCAATTTAGATTCATGTATCGATTTATGTTTGATTGAACTATTTAGAGAAAATCGAGACGAGACCGTTGACAAAATCCAATAACTAAAACGTAATGAAAGTTTAATTTCGCGTCAGGGAGGCTGGGTAGCAATGCCAGAGGAAGCAAAGCGATAACAAAGGGCATGCATTTAAGAGGACACGACGTCAACAGAGATCAGGGAAACAATCTATTCATCAAAAAAAAAAAAAAAAAAAAAAAAAAAAATTGTCTATATATATATTTTTTGCGTTTGAGTACGTTCGCCCTTAAATAAACTGGGTACATTTGAAAATGATATAAACATTTATGAAGGACCTCTCGTAATGATTTTAAAACAAAGCATTTCAGCTTATAATGTAATATAGAATAACGCATTTCAGCCTATTATAACATTTTAAAAACAATTAAGCTTATTGTATAATAAAACACAATATATTTCAGTTTATTGTTCAAAGTCATGGAGCAATTAAGCAACATGTGTGTTGTTTAATTAACTTTCCCTCGGCATCCTTACCTAACCTTTAAATAGTATAAACAAGGTTGTTTGTTCTACAATTCCTCTTGATATTATACCTGAAGTTAAGAAAGAAGGTTTTTTCTTCTTTCTCGGAGATGTGCTTTTCCCGAGGATGTTGCATAACACTTGAGGCCAGGTGAGGCTGCGTGACGTCATGCTGGCGGTGTCTGGCAACTCTGGAGATTGTTACCGAAAGTTACCTGTTTATTTTTTTTCCAAGGCTCGAACCGCACTAATATCGCTCTTGCACTCTCTCTGTTCTTCGGATTGTTATTGTTTTTACGATCAAGAAAAGGCAAAAATCTTTAACTCAACACATTGATTATCGATTTCCCTTATAAAGGAATATTTCTACTTAA
>NC_091577.1:1560536-1565536 GCF_042767895.1 Penaeus vannamei
TAGCAATAATAATAATGAGTGCATTAAGTAAAAGCACAATGTTATAATACACTTCATATATTCAATATTAAACCATGAACATGTTTTTTTTTTTTATTCAACTCAAACTGTGAGTGGTGTTAAAAGGAGAAAAAAAGAAAAGCAAGAAAAGAAAATATATGCATGACAAGAATCTCCAGTTTCTTCTGCATTTCTAAGGAATATGCATATATTCGAGTATCTGTGAGTAATACATACATATAAACATACGTATGTAAAGACACGTGGACTAGGAAACCAAGAACCCTCATTCAGAGTGGTTTTTTAGTTTCCTAATTCCCAAAGTCGTCCTCTAAATCTAAGAATTATCCACTTTTTCTTCTTTCTCTCTGTTCGTAATGCCAACGTCCTTTTTTAAGCATTACCTCACAAACTACAAAGGCTGTCGGGCGTCATATGGCGTCGAGGTCCTTGGTGGCCCTGGTTGTCATGGCAACGGACGCGAAGAGGGAAGTGAGAGGAAGGAGGAGTTAAGAGCATTCTAAAGATGGAATGAAGTTTCTCTGTGTAACTATTTTTTTTCTTCTTTTTTTTAAGTTTGAATTTCCTTGCACAGATCATCAGGTTGTGGGTCCAGTAAGTATAATCCCTTTTCAAAATTAGGCATCGTAAGCCGTCTCTTACCAAAAAGAAACGCTCACTGTTGTATGTTCATATATCACAAAAAAGACAACAGATGGCGACAAAAAAGCCGATCAAAATATCGGGAAAAATGAAATATATCTTTTTTCATATTTTTCGGGGTAGATGTGCACAAAGGCTACGATCTTTTGAGAAAAAAATGTCTTCACCCCATAAAAAAGTAAACAATACCTAAATCAACTTTATATAAAAAAACACATTATATATATACGTGGCATCTATGAACAGAACAAATAAAAAAACAAAAAACAAAACTATCTCTACGTGAAGAGGGTATTTCTACAACGATTTATGTTACAGTGAAAAAAAAAAAAAACAGTAAAGAAAACTGACTTTGTCTCGTAATACTAAATTTGAAATGACCAATTTTTAGACAGCTTCAACTCAGACTGCAGGAGGAGGATTTTCTCACGGGGTCAGTCTTCCCAGCCAGCGAAGAAGACAACTGCAAGTAGAAACAGCGAAATACCCTCGTCAGATCTACCCCAAAAAACTAAAAATACATATTTCACTTTTGGATGAAATACAGTATCCTTTTTTATTGATATATGTCTCACACGTGCTCTGACATTAACAGGTAGGTAAGGATATATATCTATTTTCTACAGGCTTGTACTTTTCACCTGTGTGTGTATTTTTTTTCATTTCTTTCTTCCAATACATGGAAGGCCTCTAGGTGTATAAAAGTGAAGCTACCAGTTTGAGGAAGGGAATCAGGATGAAATATATGAAAGCAAGATTTTGAAGCAGCAGAACAGCGGATGTGAGTGTGAAAACGTTGCTCCAGTCATGGCTTACCTCTCTAGGCTTCTCACTCTTGGGCTTGGCGTCCCTGCCCTTCCCGGAGCCTTGTTGGACCGGCGGCACTTGGCTTGGCCTGGCTTGAGTTGCTGGTGAGTCTATTTTACGGCGTTCTTTGTTATCTGGATCGTATAACAAAGCGGTGTTAGTTGACCTTTGAACTGCGTTAGTGGAAGATGAAGAACTCTGCTCTGCTCTATGGTCAGCAACTTGAGTATCTACAGACTGTTTTGGCAATGTTTGGTCTCTAGTTCGAAGCGGAGCAGCAGGTGAGTCCCGGTCACGGCTCCTTCGGCTACTGTTAGTGACACTACGAGTCCTTACTACCTTGGAGGGCTCTGGCGACTGTCTCGGTGAAGGGACTTCAGGTACTTCGGCTTTGCAAGGAGGAGACTCATGCATGGTTGGCTGTGTGCGGCTCGACGGCCTCCTCTGGGAGTCGTCTCGTGTAGGCGTTGGGGGTTGGGGGGTGGTGACTGTGGGTGTGGGTGTTGTCTTTGTCTTTGTTGTGGTTGTTTCAGTGTTCGCTCTGGGTGGGGAGCCAGGGGATCTCTCGCCCTGTTTCCTGTGAGACTCGTCGGTCCGGGGGGACTCACTTTGAGGGGAAACTCCAGTCGGAGACTCGGCCGCTGGAGTCTGCCCTTTGGCTTGATCTAAAGACTCGATGCTACCCGAAAGGTCTTGCTTCTTTCTCCTTCGCCTTCGATCCGGGCACGCCGGGGCGCTGCGGGATTTGCGGATCATAAAGGCGAGGTTGTCGTAGTCACTGAGGCTCATCGTCTCATAAGTGCTGCATCTCCAGAGTGTCTTACTGGAAGCAAGACCTGGGAGAGCACTTTCGAGCTCGGGGGAGGACCTCTCCGGGGAACTCCTGCCTTCGCCGCTACCCCGTCTTGGAGGCGCGTCTTGGGACTCATTGTCTGCAGGTCTGTTCTCCTTGGATGAGTCTGAGGGCGCGGTATCTGGTCTTCGTCGTCTGACCATTTGTGGCGTTGATAGGTCGTCAATAAAGGTGATACCCCCCTGAGCATTCGTCAAAAAGGGCTCTTTTGACGATTCATCATGTGCCTTTACCTCTGTTCTTGACCGACGCCTAACTTCTGTTAGATTAATGTCTGTTGGACTGGGTATTTCTTCTTTTCTGCTTTCTGGTCTCCGTCTAACTCCGGTGGTTGTCTGAGTTTTGTTAACATCTGTTGAACTCGGCATCTGTTGTGGTTTGTCTTCACTTCTGCTTTCAGGTCTCCTGCGCACTTCATGTGGCCTAGTAGAGGCCTCACTTACAATACTGTTTGTTGGACTTAGCCTCTGCTGCGTTTCATTTTCTTGTCTACTTTCTCCTCTTCTCCTCCGTCTGTGTTCACCCTGTGAAACGTCTGCTGGACTGGGTTTTTGCTGTTCCTCTTGATGTTCTGTTCTGCTCTCTTCTCTTCTCCGTTGACTTTTATGTGGATTAGGATCTTGTTCTTTCTTATCTGATGGACTATTTTGTCTTGTATTGTCTTCTGTCCTCCTTTCACGCCTCCTTGGAACATTCTCAATAACAGGTGGTTCTTCTCTTTTAGTCTTAGGAATATCTGTTGTCTCTTCTGCTGTTTCTTTGCCTTCCTTCATCGCTGGTCTAACACGTCTTGTGGCTTGTGATGCCTCTGCCTTGGATTGGCTTACTGGCTCTTGCAAATTTTCTCTTGCTTGGGCGCCCTGTTGTTCGGTGTCTTGGGATGGGGTCGGCGTCACCATTGTGGTTAGGGTTTTGCCTTTAGTTTGTGGATCCTTGGGTGCGTCTGGAGTGTCCTTTGGAGGCAAAGTCTGAGATTTCTGTTCATTGGCAAAAGTTATTGAGCTGCTGGGTGCTTCTTGTGTTACTTTTGGTTGAGGTGGAGGTGTAGGAGATGAACTGGTGTTCTTCACATCCACTGACGGTTCGGTTTTCTTCTGTTCACTGGAAGTTTCCGTAGGTTCACATGTATCTTTGATGTTCTCCTGTTCTTTTGTGTGTTCTTCAGGAACGTGCGCTTGTACTTTCAAGACAACTAGGCTATCCCCAGATTTAGTTTTGTTCTGCGGATGTGGCTTTTTGTCAGAGGAGGTGGACTGTTTTGACTTCTTGTCTATCAATTGTGGAATATTTATTTTAGCCCCACTTTTCACGATGCCGGCATAGGTAACCTTCTCCTTTTCAACATCTTTCTGTGGTAGATTTTCGTTGGAAGTTTTGTGACCATCTCTTGTCAGTCTAGCATCTACCCAGGCTAAACTTGCATCTACCTTTGCTAAACATGCATCCATCTTATTCACTACGACCTTGTCTGCACTTTCTTTGGCCACACCTTGATCTGCAACGTCTTCCAACGAATCGAGATCCTTCCTTTCGCTGGGTGTCTCATCGACTACTTTCTTCTGAAGGGGAGGTTTGTCAGTGGCTTCCTTCACTGCTGCTGCATACGATTTGGGTTCTTCACTTTTCTCTCGCTTCCTCTCGTTAAGTTGTTCTTGTTCTTCAGCTTTGTCACTGACATTGCCAGCTTTGTTGTCTGGAGCAGTGTCACTTTCTAGCTTGAGCTGTATTATGATTTTGTTTCCTATAGTAGACTGGACCTTCACATTTCCCTCCGTCTGCTCGCCATTTTCCTCGGGGATGATTTCAATAGTTTCTGATGGCTCAACAGGAATGCCTTTGTCGGTGTTCATCCCAGTCTCTTTCTCGGACTCGTTCTTGGCTTCCCTTTCAATGGCTTTCTCTGCCTCGCCGACGGAGATGTCACACCCAGAGTCCCTCGAAAGATCTCGAGCTTTACTCTCTGACAAAGACAGACTTGAGTCGTAGCCACTCGTCTGAGAATCCGATTTCTGTAGATTTCCCTCAATCTGCTGGACGCTAAGTAAATGTTCTGTCAAACTCTCTGGATTAGTGATTTCTATGTCTATGTTATTGGTATTCTCCTTCAAATGAATTTCGTCCGGTTTACTCACCGTTTCCGTCTTAGTTCCGGTCGTTCTTTCGGGCGAGAGAGATCGACCTCTCGAGACTGTGATCGACGTCTCAACTTTCTCAAGATTAGGGGAAGCTTTTTCCTCCGCATTAACCACAGGTTCACGTACAGGTTCTTGGTTTGCTTGGGCCGGTTCCTCTTTGTGGTTGGCACGCTTGGTTTCCTCAGTGATACCTGTGGTTTGTGATTGTACTGGAACGTCTTCAGTCTTGGGACTCGTCTCAATTTCCTCATCCAATTCCTCCAGTTTGAGATCTGTTTCTTCGAGTTCCTCATCGGGCATGTCTTCGATTTCATCTTCACTCTTCAATTCCTCACTTTCACTCTCACATTCTTCTTCGGCTTCATCTTCATCTTCATTTGCTTTATACTTTCTTTCAATAGAAGGTGCCTCTTCCTTTTCCTGTTCTTCTTCCTCCTCATTTTCGAGATCATCTCCTTCTTCCTCATCTTCTTCATCCTCCTCCTCTTCCTCTTCATCATCCTCATCCTCCCCCTTGTTTCCCAGTCTCCTCATAAGCTCCC
>NC_091577.1:1573036-1586238 GCF_042767895.1 Penaeus vannamei
GAGGGTTGGATAGGGGGGTGGGGTGGGGTGAGGGAGTGGTTTTTTTTTTTTGAAGAAGTGGATTTGCAGGAGGTTTGGGTAGGAGGGTTGGATAGAGGGGTGGGGTGGGGGTGAGGGAGTGGGGAAAGGTGGGTTATGGGTAAGGAGAGGAAAGTGACAGGGAAGATATGGAGGGGAAGTTGAGAGTGACGAGGAGGGGATGGGACGGTGGGGAGGGGGGGAAGGGTAGGGGGAAACGTGGCAGGGTTTGGGGGCAGGGGTTGGGGAAAGCCTGGTCTTGTGGCTTGGGGAAAGGCAGAGATTGAAATTAATCCAATCAATATCCATATAGTTATAATTTTACAATGCGTCTTATATTAAAAAAACAACTCAATTCTTTTTCGTTCTTTTATTGCCATTATCACAGTTGTCAATTCCATGAATATATTATTACATTTATCACCTTCATTGTTGTTATCTATATCATATAATAACCACTGTATCATTATCATTATTTTTCTTTTGTCTTTATAATTAACATTAGCGTTCATGTCATATTTCCTTTGCATAAAAAAACTATTCTTATCAAAGTGCTGACCTTTCCCAGTGAATATTAAATATATTACTATTGTGTTATTGTTATTATTTATGTAGTTATTGTTATTAGTGTTGTTGTTACCATAATTGCTATTTTCATAGTTATTATTTCTATTATGATTACTTTCATAATTCATCATTATTGTTTTTATTATCATTAGTATTACTATTACCGTTATTATCGTTATTGTTATTGCTATTATCATTATCACTTCCATTGATATTATAATCCTCATTATCATTATTATTATTATCATTATCATTATTACTATTACTCTCATTAATAACCGATAATTGTTATTATCATTATTATTATCAGTGGTAATAAAAGTAATAATAGTAGTACTTTTTTATTATCATTACTATTATTATTATCATTATAATCATTATTGCCATTGTTATTGTTATTATGATGATGGTATTAGTGTTATTATCATTATCATTAGTATTACTATTATAATCACAATAACCATCATTACTAATATTATTATCATCATCGTTATTCTTATTGTTGTTGATGTCATTATTACCAGTATCATTGTCATCATAATTTTATTATTATCATTTTACTATTGTAATCATTATTCCTATTATCATTGTTATTGTTTTTATTATTATGGTTGTTACTATTATTATCATCATTATCATTATCATTATTATCATGATTATTATTATTATTATTATTATTATTACTATCATTATTATTATTATTATTATTATTATTATTATTATTATTATTATTATTATTATTATTATTATTATTATTATTATTATTATTATTATTATTATTATCATTATTGTTATCATTATTATCATTATTATCATTATTATTATTATTAACATTAATATTATTATTATTATCATTATCATTATTGTTATTATCATTATTATTATTATCATTATTATCATTATTATTGTTATTATCACCATCATTGATATTATTGTCATTATCATTATTATTACTTATCATAATCATTTTGATTATTATCATTATCATTGTTATTATTATTATTATTATTATTATTATTATTATTATTATCATTATTGTTATTATTATCATTATCATTATTATTATTATCATTATTATTATTATTATTATTATTATTATTATTATTATTATCATTATTATTATTATCATTTTAGTATTATTATTATTATCATTATTTTTATTAATATTATTATTATCATTATCATTATTATTATTATTATCATTTTAGTATTATTATTATCATCATTATTTTTATTAATATCATTATTATCATTATTATTATTATTATCATTATTATCGTTATTATTGTTATTAATATTGTTGTTACTATCATTATCATTATCAATATTATTATCGTAATTATTATTGTTATCATTATCATTAGCATTGTTATTATCATTATTATTATTAATATCATTATTATTGTTATTATTATTAATATTATCATCATTATTATCATTACTCTTATTAATGTTATCATTATTATCATTATTATTGTTATTGTTATTATTATCATTAGTATTATATTCGTTACTATTATATTTTCTATCATTACCATTATTATTGTTATTACTATTATCATTATAATTATCATCAATTTCATTATCATTACTTAGTATCAACATTATCATTATTATTATTATTATCATTATTATTATTATTATTATTATTATTATTATTATTATTATTACTATTGTTACTGTTATTGTTATTATTATTATCGCTATTATTATTATTATTATTATTATTATTATTATTATTACTATTATTATTATCATTATTATTATTATCATATTGTTATTATTATCATTATCATTATCATTATTATTGTTATCATTATTATTATTGTTATCATAATCATTATTATATTATCAATATAAATATTGTTATTATTACTAATATTATAATCCTTTAATATTATTACAATTATTATCATTATCATTTTATTATCATTATTCTTATCCTTATTATTATAATTACCTTTATTATCATCATTACTATCATTACTATTCTTGTTATTAGTATAATTATAATTATCATTATCATTATTGTTATTATCATTATTAATATTATTATCAGTATGATTATCATTATTATTATCATCATTATTGTGATTATTTTTCATAATTATCATTATTTTACTGCTATCATTACTGTCTTTGTCATTAGCATTATCTCATTAGTAGCAGCACAATTACAGTTGTTCCTGCTATTTTTGGTACTATTATTATTTCCATTACTTCCGCCAAAAATGTTTTTTCGTAGCGTTGGTTAGTTAGTTTGTTTGTTTACTGGTTAGTTGGTTAACAGGATAATTAAAAAAAAAAGTTATGAAGAGAACTTGGCCCAATTTAGAAGCTTATCTGGATCATTATAAGGATCCACGATTCATTTAAAGGTTTCATTAGCACCTATTATTATTAATTATTATTATTATTATTATTATATATTATTATTAGCACGTGGTCGTCACCTGTGTACTTGAGAAAGAGGCGATTTCAATGTAATTCTTCAGGTGTGATTTTTTTTTTGTTTGTTTTTGTTTTTGTTTTTTTGTTACTGCAACTGTGACCTTATTGTCCTGGCGGAGGTATGCGCGCTCTGGGTGCTCTTTGTGACTATTTTCGTTTTAATTGCTATAATTATTATCATTATTATTTGTATTTTATTACTATTATTACCATTATTATTATTATTATCATTATTATTATTATTATTATTATTATTATCATTATTATTATTTTCATTATTGTTATTAGTATTATTATTATTATAATCGTTATCGCTATACTTATCATTATCATCATAGTTATCATTATCAATATTACCATCATCATTATCATCATTATCATTGCTATCAATGTTGCTGTTGTTATCATTAGTAGTATGAAGGTTATCATTATGACTATCATTATTACTATTATTTTATTATCATTATTATTTATTTATTTATTACCATTATCATTTTAGTATCTCCGATCTTATCAGACATTATTCTTAATCTTAATTTTCTTCTTATTTCTGCAATCATCATTATCATCACTATCATCAGTATAAGGATAAGTATGGTAATTGTTACCATCATTATCATCACTATTATCATCAGGATTTTTGTTGTTGTTCCCGTGGTTATTGTCATTACCATCATCACTATCATCATTATCTCCATTTCTATTACTTTACTGCTATCATTGTTACAAATATCATGATTACTATTATTGTTATCATTATCAAATATCATAATTGCTATTATGATTATCGTCACTGATCGTGCTGATGTTGCTGCTGCAATTGCATCTGTTTCTTTAATGTGACATCATAGTGTTATTTAGTTTCTAATTCTGATATTTATTAGTGTGATCATTATCGTTTTTTTAAATTAATTTCATTATTACCATTAGCTGTGTGACTGTATCAGTAATAGTCGAATCAATACACTGTAACTATTATCATTACTAGTAACAGCAATGTTGATATCACTAATGTCCTTTTTACTAATGCATCTTTGATTTTGTTGCTATTGTTGCTACTCTTATTATGATAATCCTTATTATCATTATCATGAGTATTGTGATTATTATGCCCTGTTGTTTTCGTTATCTAATATCATTGTCATCGTTATTATAAATAGGATTGTCATATTTATCATAATCAATGTTGCTTTAAACATTAACATTATTATTATCACAGTGTTTAGTCCAACTATCATTGATATTATTATTACAATCTTCTTTATTGTAGTTATTTCCATTCCCATTATCCCACCATGGTTATCAGCAAGCATTAATCCACCGAGTATTGTTAACATTTTCATTATGATCCAATTGTTATCAATATGTGCATCATCATATCACTACATCATCGTTATCACTAGTTTTTATTAAATTCATTATTGTCATCGTAATATTCATTAGTGTAGAACAGTATAATTGACCATATAATTTTTTTATTACTATCAACGAAACGAAAGTATACAAAAAAAATTTCACCAAGAAAATTAAAACCAAAAAGTGATACGTACAAAAAGTATAATCTTTTTTTTACCAAGAAAATTAAAACCAAAAAGTGATACGTAGAAGAAGTATACAATTTTTTTTTGACCAAGAAAATTAAAACCAAAAAGCGATACGTAGAATAGATAGATAGATGGATAAAGCTTAGCAGTTAGAAATACTGATAAATTGAGGAGAGGCAAACAGAAGATAAGCATACGAAACCCCAGGCAAACAGAAAGGTGCCTGAGCCAAAGAGGGAAAAGGACGAAGGACGAAAGGAAGAGAATAAGAGAGAAGGGATGATAAAAAAGAAAGAGATAATGAGGAGAGAGAGAGAAGAACCCGCAGGAGAGGGACGAAAGGAAGAGAATAAGGAAGAAGGGATGATAAAAACAGAGATAATGAGGAGAGAGAGAAGAACCCGCAGGAGAGGGACGAAAGAAAGAGAATAAGAGAGAAGGGATGATAAAAAGAAAGAGATAATGAGTAGAGAGAGAACAACCCGCAGGAGAGGGACGAAAGGAAGAGAATAAGAGAGAAGGAATGATAAAAACAGAGATAATGAGTAGAGAGAGAACAACCCGCAGGAGAGGGACGAAAGGAAGAGAATAAGAGAGAAGGAATGATAAAAACAGAGATAATGAGGAGAGAGAGAACAACCCGTAGTAGAGGGACAAAAAGAAAGAGAATAAGAGAGAAGGAATGATAAAAAGAAAGAGATAATGAGGAGAGAGTGAACAACCCACAGGAGAGGGACGAAAGGAAGAGAATAAGAGAGAAGGGATGATAAAAAGAAAGAGATAATGAGGAGAGAGAGAACAACCCACAGGAGAGGGACGAAAGGAAGAGAATAAGGAAGAAGGAATGATAAAAAGAAAGAGATAATGAGGAGAGAGAGAACAACCCGCAGGAGAGGGACGAAAGGAAGAGAATAAGGAAGAAGGAATGATAAAAAGAAAGAGATAATGAGGAGAGAGAGAAGAACCCGTAGGAGAGGGACGAAAGGAAGAGAATAAGAGAGAAGGAATGATAAAAACAGAGATAATGAGGAGAGAGAGAACAACCCGTAGGAGAGGGACAAAAAGGAAGAGAATAAGAGAGAAGGGATGATAAAAAGAAAGAGATAATGAGGAGAGAGAGAACAACCCGCAGGAGAGGGACGAAAGGAAGAGAATAAGAGAGAAGGGATGATAAAAAGAAAGAGATAATGAGGAGAGAGAGAACAACCCGCAGGAGAGGGACGAAAGGAAGAGAATAAGAGAGAAGGAATGATAAAAAAGAAAGAGATAATGAGGAGAGAGAGAGAACAACCCGCAGGAGAGGGACGAAAGGAAGAGAATAAGAGAGAAGGGATGATAAAAAGAAAGAGATAATGAGGAGAGAGAGAGAAGAACCCGCAGGAGAGGGACGAAAGGAAGAGAATAAGAGAGAAGGAATGATAAAAAAGAAAGAGATAATGAGGAGAGAGAGAGAACAACCCGCAGGAGAGGGACGAAAGGAAGAGAATAAGAGAGAAGGGATGATAAAAAAGAAAGAGATAATGAGGAGAGAGAGAGAAGAACCCGCAGGAGAGGGACGAAAGAAAGAGAATAAGGAAGAGGGGATGATAAAAACAGAGATAATGAGGAGAGAGAAGAACCCGCAGGAGAGGGACGAAAGGAAGAGAATAAGAGAGAAGGGATGATAAAAAGAAAGAGATAATGAGGAGAGAGAGAACAACCCGCAGGAGAGGGACGAAAGGAAGAGAATAAGAGAGAAGGGATGATAAAAAGAAAGAGATAATGAGGAGAGAGAGAACAACCCGCAGGAGAGGGACGAAAGGAAGAGAATAAGAGAGAAGGGGTGATAAAAAGAAAGATATAATGAGGAGAGAGAGAACAACCCGCAGGAGAGGGACAAGGGATGATAAAAAGAAAGAGATAATGAGGAGAGAGAGAGAAGAACCCGCAGGAGAGGGACGAAAGGAAGAGAATAAGAGAGAAGGAATGATAAAAACAGAGATAATGAGGAGAGAGAGAGAACAACCCGCAGGAGAGGGACGAAAGGAAGAGAATAAGGAAGAAGGGATGATAAAAAAGAAAGAGATAATGAGGAGAGAGAGAGAACAAACCGCAAGAGAGGGACGAAAGGGAGAGAATAAGGGAGAAGGATGGATAAAAACAGAGATAATGAGGAGAGAGAGAGAAGAACCCGCAGGAGAGGGACGAAAGGAAGAGAATAAGAGAGAAGGGATGATAAAAAAGAAAGAGATAATGAGGAGAGAGAGAACAACCCGCAGGAGAGGGACGAAAGAAAGAGAATAAGGAAGAGGGGATGATAAAAACAGAGATAATGAGGAGAGAGAAGAACCCGCAGGAGAGGGACGAAAGGAAGAGAATAAGAGAGAAGGAATGATAAAAACAGAGATAATGAGGAGAGAGAGAGATGAACCCGCAGGAGAGGGACAAAAAGGAAGAGAATAAGAGAGAAGGAATGATAAAAAAGAAAGAGATAATGAGGAGAGAGAGAACAACCCGCAGGAGAGGGACGAAAGGAAGAGAATAAGAGAGAAGGGATGATAAAAAGAAAGAGATAATGAGGAGAGAGAGAACAACCCGCAGGAGAGGGACGAAAGGAAGAGAATAAGAGAGAAGGGATGATAAAAAGAAAGATATAATGAGGAGAGAGAGAACAACCCGCAGGAGAGGGACAAGGGATGATAAAAAGAAAGAGATAATGAGGAGAGAGAGAGAAGAACCCGCAGGAGAGGGACGAAAGGAAGAGAATAAGAGAGAAGGAATGATAAAAAAGAAAGAGATAATGAGGAGAGAGAGAACAACCCACAGGAGAGGGACGCAAGGAAGAGAATAAGAGAGAAGGAATGATAAAAACAGAGATAATGAGGAGAGAGAGAGAAGAACCCACAGGAGAGGGACGAAAGGAAGAGAATAAGAGAGAAGGGATGATAAAAAAGAAAGAGATAATGAGGAGAGAGAGAGAGAAGAACAACCCACAGGAGAGGCTTACCTGGTGGTTCCCCCTGTAGCAGGCCAGCAGGAGGGGGGTGCGGTCGTGCCTGTCGGAGGCGTTCACGTTCGCTCCGTTTTCTATGAGGAGCTGAGCGATCTCGTGTGCACCCTGGAGGGAAGGGGGGGCTTTTTTAAATATATATAAATTTTAAATATATAATTTTTTTTTTTAAATATATATATATATATATATATATATATATATATATATATATATATATATATATATATATTTTAAAATGAGGTTCATATGAATACGGAATGTGTGTGGCTGTGTGTATGTATGTAAACGCGCGCACACACACACACACATACACACACACACACACACACGCACACACACGTACACGCACACATACACACACACACACACACACACACACACACACATATGAACATACACACATACATACATACATATATATATATATATATATATATATATATATATATATATATATATATATATATTTATATATATTATTATTATTATTATTATTATTATTATTATTATTATTATTATTATTATTATTATTATTATAAATAATAATAATATTAATAATAATAATAATAATAATAATAATAATGATAATAATAATAATAATAATAATGATAATAATGATAATGATAATAATAATAGTAATAATAATAATAGTAATAACAACAAAAATAATAATAATAGTAGTCAAAATAATAACAATAATAATTATGATGATGATGCTGACATGTTCAAATTTAAAAGAAGTTAATAAAAAAACATGTAATCATATAAAGTTGATAATTTACAAACAAACGAAATCAGAAAATAAAGAAGAAAAAAAACAAAAAACAGCAAACAAACAAACCTTATACACAGCATGGTGCAAGAGCGTCCATCCCCGACTGTCACGGCTATTAGGGTCACCTCCCCATGCTAAGCCAGACATGACTTCGACCTTATTGCCTGTCCTCACCGCACGTATCAGCGCCTGTGGTGAAATATAATGTTATAATCAGAGGCGGGGCTTATATGGTGGCACGGGGGGGGGTGGGGATGGGGGGTGGGGGGGATTTCCTCAAACTTCAAACTTCCTCATTTGATTATTATTCTGTTAAAAAAATTCCTTTCGATAATTACTCTTAATTATCATATTTTCTTTGTATGTTTCTTTTTTTTATTTGAGGATTTTTTTCATGTGTAAAAATAATAGGATAAGATAAGTGGAAGTAATAAAGGAATAAATCGGTGAAAAGATAATTAAATCATAGTAATAAATTATTAGATTATAAATAAATTATTAATAAATCATTAGTCAATTATTGATAAATTATTAGATAGGGTAGATTTCTGCATCTAAGCTTCCCTTCCTTAATTAAACTTTCTAAACTCGTTTCTTGTCCTTGCAAAATAAATAAACTCTCCCCTCTAAATCAAGCCTCAATTTCGCGAATTTTATACCCCTCAACCCCCCCCCCCCACACACACACCTCTTCTTACTCATTTTAACTATCATCTTCAGTAACTATCACCCTTTTCACCTTCCTCCTCTCCCTGCTTCCTCTTCCTCCTCTCCCTGCTTCCCGTTCCTCCTATCCCTGCTTCCTCTTCCTCCTCTCCCTGCTTCCCCTTCCTCCTCTCCCTGCTTCCCCTTCCTCCTCTCCCTGCTTCCCCTTCCTCCTCTCCCTGCTTCCCCTTCCTCCTCTCTCTGCTTCCGCTTCCTCCTCTCCCTGCTTCCCCTTCCTCCTCTCCCTGCTTCCCCTTCCTCCTCTCCCTGCTTCCCCTTCCTCCTCTCCCTGCTTCCCCTTCCTCCTCTCTCTGCTTCCCCTTCCTCCTCTCCCTGCTTCCCCTTCCTCCTCTCCCTGCTTCCCCTTCCTCCTCTCCCTGCTTCCCCTTCCTCCTCTCCCTGCTTCCCCTTCCTCCTCTCCCTGCTTCCCCTTCCTCCTCTCCCTGCTTCCCCTTCCTCCTCTCCCTGCTTCCCCTTCCTCCTCTCTCTGCTTCCCCTTCCTCCTCTCTCTGCTTCCCCTTCCTCCTCTCCCTGCTTCCCCTTCCTCTTCAAATCTCTCTTTCCTCTTACTCCTCTCCCTTTTCACTCCTCCTCCTTTTCCTAAATTCTTCTTCCTCGTCCCCTGTTTCTTCCTACTTCTCATTCCTCTTACTTCTCCTCCTTCTCCACCTCCACTGTTTCCTTACACCTATCCCATCCCTTCCCTTTTCGTCGACCCCGTCCTATCCCGACTCCTTCTCCCCGTCCCTTTCACAGCCCCACTACCTCTCTACCCCCACCCCATCCCAACCCCCATTACCCCATCCCCGTCTCTCCCCCCCAATCCCCCACCACCCCATCCCATCCCCGTCTCTCCCCCCTTATCCCCTTCTCCCCCGCCCCCTCCCCCACCCGACCGCTCCCCTCCCCCTCCCCCACCCGCCCGCTCCCCGCCCCCCCTCACCAGGTCCGAGTAGAGGAGGTGGTCCTTGTTCTTGAGCGAGTCGAGGGCGCCGAGGTCCAGCAGCTGGAGGACGGTCTGGCTGTGGCCCCACTTGGCGGCGACGTGCAGGGGCGTGTTGCCCTCGTGGTCGGTGGCATTGAGGGAGGCGCCGCGACCCGTCAGGACCGTGATCGCGTCCTCCATGCCCTCGGAGGCGGCGTCGTGCAAGGGCGCCGCGCCGGCTTTGTCCTGAGGGGAGAGAGAGAGATACCGTGAGACAGGGAAGAAGGTAAGGAGGCGGAAAGGAGGAGGAAAAGAGGCGGAAAGGAGACAGATAAGGAGGCGGAAAGGAGACAGATAAGGAGGTTGAATTCGCGCTGAACGTTTCCTGAGAACGGGAGAGGAGGAAGAGGATGAGGAGGAGAATGTGAGGTGAACGAGTTGGAAGGGACGTGAGGCGAACGGGAAGAGGAGGGAGAGGTGCTTTTGTGTGGCGAATGAGGAGGGGAATGTGAGGTGTATGAGGAAGGAGTGTGATGGATGAAGGGAGACGGATAAAGGTGTTATTGTGACGAGAATGGAGGTGGATGAGGAAGAAAAAGGAAAAGAGGACTTGGGGTTGGGGAACAGGTGAGTGGAAGGAAGAACAGGAAGAGGTGGAGAGGAATGAGTATGGATTCGAGGGAAGAGGAGGCAAGATAAAAATAAGATAAAAACAAACTGACAGAAAGAGGGAGGTAGACGCTATAGGATAGAAAGAAGGTGAGAGATAAGAACACAGATGAAGAGGCAAATAGATAGACAGGGGGAGTGAGATACAGACCGACAAACAGACAGAGAGGAGGTGAAGGACAGACATAAAAACGGAGAGGAAGTGAGGTACAGACATCCAGAGAGGGGTTGAGAGCCAGACACGAAAAAGGAGTAACAAACAGACACACAAAGAAAGAAGCAGACAGACAGACAGACGGAAACATTACATCAGGTATGCAAGGCAGTTTTACGAATTAATCACAATTTTCCTCTATACAATTGTCTACTAAGAAGACAAACGTAGAGATGAAAGTGGTGTAAAAATATACTAAAAATTATAAAGATACCGAAGAGACAGAAAGAGAACGAAAGAAATGAAGAGGGAGGAAGGAGGGAGGGAGGGGGGGATGAGGAAAGAATCGAGGGACAGAGGGAGGGAAAGGAAAGAAGGAAGGAATCGAGGGAGAGATCGAGGGAAAGGGAGGAAGGAAGAGAAAAAGAGGTGGGAGACTCACATCCATGCAGATCAAATGACAGACAGATAGACAGACAGATAGACAGACAGACAGATAGACAGAAAGATAGACAGACAGATAGACAGATCAAATGACAGACAGACAGACAGACAGATAAACAAACCAAAACACACTTCCCACAGATAATTAAATAAATTACATGAAACAGCACAAATGCGGGAAAAAAAAGAAAAAAGAAAAACCCAGCTTTTCCTCCCAAACGCACTGTATACTCCAAACCCCAGATTTACCTCCTCCTTTTCTTTCTCCTTCTCCTCCTTTTCCTCTTCCTTTTCTTTCTCCTCCTCCTCCTCCTTTTCCTCTTTCTTTTTTTTCCTCCATTTCCTCCTCCTCCCCCTCTCCGTCCTCCTCACTATATCCCACCTCCACCCCCCACCCTAACTCCCTCCATCCATGCTCCCACACCCCTCCCCAACCCACTACCCACACCTCCCTACCCCTACACCCTTTCCCACACCTCCTGACTACCACCCCTACCTATCCCTCTCTACCTACCCCCTACTCCCCCTCCCCACTACCCAACCTCCACTCCCTCCCGACCCCCACCCCCTCCTGACTCCTCCTTACCCCCTCCCCCCTCCCCACTACCCAACCCCCACCCCCTCCTGACTCCTCCTTACCCCTCCCCCCTCACCCCCTCCCCACTACCCAACCTCCACTCCCTCCCTACCCCCACTCCCCTCCTGACTCCTTACCCCCTCCCCCCTCACCCCCCTCCCCACTACCCAACCTCCACTCCCTCCCGACCCCCACCCCACTCCTTACCCCCTCCCCCTCACCAACCCCCCTCTCCCCAATACCCAACCTCCACTCCCTCCCTACCCCCACCCCCCTCCTGACTCCTCCTCCCCCCCTCCCCACTACCCAACCTCCACTCCCTCCCTCCCCCCACCCCCTCCCCCCTCCCCACTACCCAACCTCCACTCCCTCCCTACCCCCACCTCCCTCCTTACCCCCTCCCCCCCTCCCCACTACCCAACCTCCGCTCCCTCCCTACCACCACCCCCCTCCTGACTCCTCCTTACCCCCTCCCCCCTCACTCCCCCTTCCTTACTACCCAACCTCCACTCCCTCCCTACCCCCCCCTCCTTGCCCCCTCCCTACTCCTAACCCCCACTCTCCCCATTACCCAACCTCCACTCCCTCCCTCCCGACCCCCAACCCCCTCCCTTACCCCCTCCCTACCTCCTCCTGCCCCCATAGACGCCCCTCGGCACCCCTTGGCACCCCTCGGCACCCCTTGGCACCCCTTACCTTGCTGTTGACGAGCGCCCCCTTGTCGAGCAGCAGCTGCAGCACCGCCAGATGGCCCCAATAGGCGGCGTGGTGGAGGGGCGTCTTCCCCTGGGCCTTGTCGCTGAGGTTGGGGTCCGCGCCCCCCTCCAGCAGCGCCTCCGCGATAGTGAGGTTGCCCTGTGGCGAGGGAGAGAGGGGGGAGAGAGGGAGAGAGAGAAGGTGAGTGTGAGGGTTGGAAGGTGGTGAGTGTGGGTGGAGGGTTGAAAAATGGTGGTGATGATGGTGGTGGTGATGGAGAGAATAGAAATCATGGTGGTGATAATGGTAAGGGATAAAAATCATGGTTAGTGATGATGGTGATGAAAATGGTGATCATGATGAAGACCAGGATGGAAATCATGGTGGTAAAAATGATTATAAAAATGGTAATAATGACGAAGAACAGGATAGAAAATCATGGTAGCGATAACTGTGATAAAAAAATGGTTATGATGAAAACGGGGATAAAATTCACGATAGTGATAATAATGGTAATATGGGTGATAGCGATGTTGACGAGGAGTATAAAAAATATAATAATGATAGTAAAGATGAGGGAAATTATGAGAGCGACAGTATTAGAAAATGAAGATAGTGATAGTGTTGAAGATGACGAAAATTGTGATCATGATAGTGAAGGTGACAAACATAACAGACGATGAAA
>NC_091577.1:1586738-1594238 GCF_042767895.1 Penaeus vannamei
AGAGAGAGAGAGAGAGAGAGAGAGAGATAGAGAGAGATAGATAGATAGAAAGAATGATATATATATATATAGATAGATAGATAGATAGATAGATAGATAGATAGATAGATAGATAGGTAGATAGACAGATAGATAGATAGTTAGATAAATTATATATATATATATATATATATATATATATACATGTATATGTATATGTATATATATATATATATATATATATATATATATATATATATATATATATATATATATACACACACACACACACACACACACACACACACACACACACACACACACACACACACACATATATATATATATATATATATATATATATATATATATATATACATTTTTTTTTATAAACATGTATGTAATATGTGTATATAATAATCTTTCAGTAAAGGTCAGTCTTTGATACATGAGCTGTCAGACCAAAAATATTCAGCTCACGTTTCATGGGCGTGTATCAGCCGGGGGCGTGGGCGGGGGCGTGGGCGGGGGCGGGGGAAGGGGGTGACGCAGCAGATGTCCCTGGACTGACGTTGGTATAGCGAGGGCGGGGAGACGGAGGGGTGGGTGGGGGGGGGGAGGTTGCATGTACAGTACATGCATGAACCTGCGTGCGCATACTGGCGCATGTTAGCATATACTTATACACTTATACATACACATACATATACATGCTACCATATACTTATACACTTATACATACACATACATATACATGCTACCATATACTTATACACTTATACATACACATATACATGTTAGCATAAACTTATACACTTATACATACACATACATATACATGTTAGCATATACTTATACACTTATACATGCACATACATATACATGTTAGCATATACTTATACACTTATGCATACACATACATATACATGTTAGCATATACTTATACACTTATACATACACATACATATACATGTTAGTATATACTTATACACTTATACATACACATACATATACATGTTAGCATAAACTTATACACTTATACATACACATACATATACATGTTAGCATATACTTATACACTTATTCATACACATACATATACATGTTAGCATATACTTATACACTTATACATACACATACATATACATGTTAGCATATACCTATACACTTATAAATACACATACATATACATGTTAGCATATACTTATACACTTATACATACACATACGCATGTTCATAAGCATACGTATGCGTTTACGTAATATTACAGACCCACACAAATACTCATGCACGTATATCTCTCGGGGTAAGGAATGAAGAAACGCACAGATAAACGGAAAACACACACACACACACACACGCACGCACACACACACACACACACACACACACACACACACACACACACACACACACACACACACACACACACACACACACACACACACACACATATATATATATATATATATATATATATATATATATATATATATATATATATATATATATATATATATATATAAAAGAAGGGGGAGAAAGAAAGAAAAATAGAGAGGAAGAGGGGGGAAGGGGGAGAAGGAGGAGAAAGAGGAGGAAGAAGGAGGAGAAAGAGGAGGAAGTAGAGGAGCAGGAGCAGGAAGGAAAGAAAAGAAAAGATGACGGCACGAACAAGGGGAACTCCACCAGGAAGTCAAGACGTCTTACCAGCTGAAGGAAATCCTGGTTCTTGCGGTTCAACTTGGTTCTGTCCGCCTTTCGCTCCAACAGCAGTTTTACCACCGCCGTGTGGAACCCTCTCGCCGCCTCGTGCAGGGGAGTGTTGCCAGCTTTGTCCTGCGGGGAGAGACACGCGGGGCTGAGGTGGGCGTTTCCTAAATTGACGTGTTCCTTATCGAGATGCGAGTGGCGCCGATATCTCCCATTCTGACATTAGGGAATAATCGTGTGAAAGATTGAGCAAAACCCCGCCATCTTGGTCCCGAGCGAAGGGAGGCTATGAGGGGGATTTTAGGGACACTGCGGGGGGGGGGGGGGAATGTCGAGGAAATAAGGGGCGTCCTCATGGCATGCAGGAAACATGAGGCGCGACATTCCCGCCGCATAAGATGTGGTTAATAAAAGATTCAATCATGTAGTTTGAATTACATTGGTTACCGTGGATATTCTTTGCCGTGAAGTGATTGTTTTAGTTTACTTCTAAATCTCCCCCTGTGTGCAAGGGATGGCCGGGGTTGCCGTCCACTGGCAGCGCGCGGGATTGAACGCAGATCAGCGAGATTGCAAGACGAGAACGCTACCCATTGCACAGAGGGAGAGGATGGCGGGATTGGGATGGAGGGAAACACATAAACCGCGGCAGGTCAGTCTCTAAATGACACTAAATGACCTGTAATGCCACACGGTAATCATGTGCTGTATGCAGAGCCATCTGTTGAGCGGACAGAACAGAAGGGGTACGAGTTCCTCCTCCTGAGGAAGAAGCGTGATAGGTTCCACAGCTGAAATGATATGGGTTCTGCCGGAGGTGTGAGAGGGCATGGGTTAAGGGAGTGTTTCCAAGACTTTTTCGGATGCGACCCTAAAGACAGTCTTAGCCTGGGCTAGCGACCCTAAATGTGTGAACATGTAATATATCCAGCCATTTTCATGGTAGTCATACTTGCAACTGCATATTAGCTTACGTTATTCTATACTTTTAAAAGTTTATATTATCAACACATTGAATTTCAATAAACAAGTGTTAAAAAACATGAACCTTTCCTGACATATCCAGCTATGGATTCTTTTATTCTTCTCTTAGGACCCTCTGGCGACCCTCAGAAAAAACCCTGGTTATCAACACGACCATGGGGTTGGGAACGACTGGTTTAAGGGACATTTCTGGTCGCTCTACAACTACATGCGGGGAAGGTGTGCTAACCAATACGATTTCCATTAAGCTCTTCTATGCCTGTGGGTTCTGCGAGAGAAGAGGATCTGTAATAGGTACGAGCAGCCGGCGTGGCTTGAACATGAAGAACCGTTCAGGATGCTTATCTTCCAGGGCGGGGCAGTCACGCCTTTAAGGATGCTCTACATATATGACCGGTTAGCCTCTTACAATTCATTGCATAGCTCATATTTGCCTTCATATTTTACCCTGACTCCATAAGGATAATTTAGAATCAACATATTTAGGAAAGATCTAGATTTTACAATTAGTCATACGTGGAGTGTAATTCCAGTTTGTTCCTAATTTCTGCACAGTCATATTATGCCGATGGGACTCAACCTCATTTAACATGTGTTGTGAATCGAAGGATAATCTCATAACCTTGAAACACTTTGCATTCAGAAGGGAGGGTTCATTCCGTCCAGTTTCTATAACGTAGTCCAGTATAGTAGTTCATTCCGTCCAGTATAGCAGCTCATTCCGTCCAGTATAGCAGTTCATTCCGTCCAGTGTCTATAACGTAGTCCGGCATAGCAGTTCATTCCGTCCAGTATGTATAATGTAGTCCAGTATAGCAGTTCATTCCGTCCAGTATAGCAGTTCCTTTCGTCCAGTATCTATAATGTAGTCCAGTATAGCAGTTCATTCCATCCAGTATGTATAATGTAGTCCGGCATAGCAGTTCATTCCGTCCAGTGTCTATAACGTAGTCCGGCATAGCAGTTCATTCCGTCCAGTTTCTATAATGTAGTCCAACATAGCAGTTCATTCCGTCCAGTATCTATAACGTAGTCCAGTATAGCAGTTCATTCCGTCCAGTTTCTATAACGTAGTCCAGTATAGCAGTTCATTCCGTGCAGTATCTATAACGTAGTCCAGTATAGCAGTTCATTCCGTCCAGTATAGCAGTTCATTCCGTCCAGTATCTATAACGTAGTCCAGTATAGCAGTTCATTCCGTCCAGTTTCTATAATGTAGTCCAGTATAGCAGTTCATTCCGTCCAGTATCTATAACGTAGTCCAGTATAGCAGTTCATTCCGTCCAGTTTCTATAACGTAGTCCAGTATAGCAGTTCATTCCGTGCAGTATCTATAACGTAGTCCAGTATAGCAGTTCATTCCGTCCAGTATAGCAGTTCATTCCGTCCAGTATCTATAACGTAGTCCAGTATAGCAGTTCATTCCGTCCAGTTTCTATAATGTAGTCCAGTATAGCAGTTCATTCCGTCCAGTATCTATAACGTAGTCCAGTATAGCAGTTCATTCCGTCCAGTTTCTATAACGTAGTCCAGTATAGCAGTTCATTCCGTGCAGTATCTATAACGTAGTCCAGTATAGCAGTTCATTCCGTCCAGTATAGCAGTTCATTCCGTCCAGTATCTATAACGTAGTCCAGTATAGCAGTTCATTCCGTCCAGTTTCTATAATGTAGTCCAGTATAGCAGTTCATTCCGTCCAGTATCTATAATGTAGTCCAGTATAGCAGTTCATTCCGTCCAGTTTCTATAATGTAGTCCAGTATAGCAGTTCATTCCGTCCAGTATGTATAATGTAGTCCAGTATAGCAGTTCATTCCGTCCAGTATCTATAATGTAGTCCAGTATAGCAGTTCATTCCGTCCAGTATCTATAATGTAGTCCAGTATAGCAGTTCATTCCGTCCAGTATCTATAATGTAGTCCAGTATAGCAGTTCATTCCGTCCAGTATCTATAATGTAGTCCAGTATAGCAGTTCATTCCGTCCAGTATCTATAATGTAGTCCAGTATAGCAGTTCATTCCGTCCAGTATCTATAATGTAGTCCAGTATAGCAGTTCATTCCGTCCAGTATCTATAATGTAGTCCAGTATAGCAGTTCATTCCGTCCAGTATCTATAATGTAGTCCAGTATAGCAGTTCATTCCGTCCAGTATCTATAATGTAGTCCAGTATAGCAGTTCATTCCGTCCAGTATCTATAATGTAGTCCAGTATAGCAGTTCATTCCGTCCAGTATCTATAATGTAGTCCAGTATAGCAGTTCATTCCGTCCAGTATCTATAATGTAGTCCAGTATAGCAGTTCATTCCGTCCAGTATCTATAATGTAGTCCAGTATAGCAGTTCATTCCGTCCAGTATCTATAATGTAGTCCAGCATAGCAGTTCATTCCGTCCAGTATCTATAATGTAGTCCAGTATAGCAGTTCATTCCGTCCAGTATAGCAGTTCATTCCGTCCAGTATCTATAATGTAGTCCAGCATAGCAGTTCATTCCGTCCAGTATCTATAATGTAGTCCAGTATAGCAGTTCATTCCGTCCAGTATCTATAATGTAGTCCAGCATAGCAGTTCATTCCGTCCAGTATCTATAATGTAGTCCAGTATAGCAGTTCATTCCGTCCAGTATAGCAGTTCATTCCGTCCAGTATAGCAGTTCATTCCGTCCAGTATCTATAATGTAGTCCAGTATAGCAGTTCATTCCGTCCAGGATCTATAACGTAGTCCAGTATAGCAGTTCCTTCCGTCCAGTATCTATAATGTAGTCCAGTATAGCAGTTCATTCCGTCCAGTATAGCAGTTCATTCCGTCCAGTATCTATAATGTAGTCCAGTATAGCAGTTCATTCCGTCCAGTATCTATAATGTAGTCCAGCATAGCAGTTCATTCCGTCCAGTATCTATAATGTAGTCCAGTATAGCAGTTCATTCCGTCCAGTATCTATAATGTAGTCCAGTATAGCAGTTCATTCCGTCCAGTATCTATAATGTAGTCCAGTATAGCAGTTCATTCCGTCCAGTATCTATAATGTAGTCCAGTATAGCAGTTCATTCCGTCCAGTTTCTATAATGTAGTCCAGTATAGCAGTTCATTCCGTCCAGTATAGCAGTTCATTCCGTCCAGTATCTATAACGTAGTCCAGCATAGCAGTTCATTCCGTCCAGTATCTATAATGTAGTCCAGCATAGCAGTTCATTCCGTCTAGTATCTATAATGTAGTCCAGTATAGCAGTTCATTCCGTCCAGTATCTATAATGTAGTCCAGTATAGCAGTTCATTCCGTCCAGTATAGCAGTTCATTCCGTCCAGTATCTATAATGTAGTCCAGTATAGCAGTTCATTCCGTCCAGTATCTATAATGTAGTCCAGCATAGCAGTTCATTCCGTCCAGTATCTATAATGTAGTCCAGTATAGCAGTTCCTTCCGTCCAGAATCTATAATGTAGTCCAGCATAGCAGTTCATTCCGTCCAGTATCTATAATGTAGTCCAGTATAGCAGTTCCTTCCGTCCAGTATCTATAATGTAGTCCAGTATAGCAGTTCATTCCGTCCAGTATCTATAATGTAGTCCAGTATAGCAGTTCATTCCGTCCAGTATCTATAATGTAGTCCGGTATAGCAGTTCATTCCGTCCAGTATCTATAATGTAGTCCAGTATAGCAGTTCATTCCGTCCAGTATCTATAATGTAGTCCAGTATAGCAGCTCATTCCGTCCAGTATGTATAATGTAGTCCAGTATAGCAGTTCATTCCGTCCAGTATCTATAATGTAGTCCAGCATAGTAGTTCATTCCGTCCAGTTTCTATAACGTAGTCCAGTATAGCAGTTCATTCCGTCCAGTATCTATAATGTAGTCCAGCATAGCAGTTCATTCCGTCCAGTATGTATAATGTAGTCCAGTATAGCAACTCATTCCGTCCAGTATCTATAACGTAGTCCAGTATAGCAGTATTACATTTCACACTGACTTAACACTGCTGAATTCGCGAGGGATTCGACCCCGCTGACACCGAGCAGTGAAACGGGGATATTCACAGAGCCGATTTATTTAGCTGTATGTCTCTTTCGTCTCTATCCTTTGTTTATATATTCTTAATTGCCTTTTCTTCTTCTCTGTGTTGCCTTATTTGTTGTATCGTCGATTTTATCCTTATCTTTTCATTTCTTTTCGGTCTTTATTTGTTGTTATCATCATTACCATTATTGCTTTCCTTGTCATAATCATCAATAACATTAGTAATAATAATTACAGTAATGATGAGGATGATAACATACATGGTGACTAATAATAAGAGAACTGATAATGATAATAATAATAATAACATTAATGATAATAATAATGATAATAATAATAATAATAATAATAATAATAATAATAATAATAATAATAATAATAATAATGATGATGATAATGAAAATCAAGGTAAAAAGGATAATGTTACTAATGATAATACTATTGGTAAAAATGATAGTGATAACAGTAATGATAAAACGCAATAGTGATAGTAATGGTAATAATAGCTATATTAGTAATAATAAAAGAATTAATAACAATAATGGCAATAGTAATAATGATAATAATGACGATTATAATAATAACAGTAGTAAAAGGAATGGTAATAGTAATGATAATGATAGTAAGGATAACGATGATAAAGATAACACTAGATAATAGTGTCAATGGCATTAATAATAGCCATACCAATAGCAATAACCACAATCAGTGATAAGACTAACATTGTTCACATGATCCTTAACCAGTGATGATTTGTTAACAACATAAATGAACAAGTCCTCTCACCTGTGCATTGATGTACGCACTTTTG
>NC_091577.1:1639149-1654149 GCF_042767895.1 Penaeus vannamei
TTCTTGGTTCTTATATTCTTTCTTCCTTTTGCTGATTCTTCCTCTATTTTATTCTCAATTTTCTTGATTCTTCGGTTCTTTCTTCCCTTTACTGATTCTTCCTCGATCTTCTTTTTCCTTTTCTTAGTTCTTCCTCGATTCTTTCTTCCTTTTTTAATTTTTCAATTCTTTCGTCATTTTACTGATTCTCCTCTGATTCTAGTCCTCCTTTTATTAGTTTTTCACCGATTCTATTCTCCCTTTTCTTGGTTCTTCTATTCCTTCTCCCTTTTCTTGGTTCTCCTTCTATTCCTTCTCCCTTTTCTTGGTTCTTCTATTCCTTCTCCCTTTTCTTGGTTCTTCTATTTTCTCTCCCTTTTCTTGGGTCTTCTTCTATTCCATCTCCCTTTTCTTGGTTCTTCTTCTATTCTTTCTCCCTTTTCTTGGTTCTTCTTCTATTCCTTCTCCCTTTTCTTGGTTCTTTTTCTTTTCCTTCTCCCTTTACTTGGTTCTTCTTCTATTCCTTCTCCCTTTTCTTGGTTCTTCTATTCTCTCTCCTTTTTCTTGGTTCTTCTTCTATTCTCTCTCCCTTTCCTTGGTTCTTCTTCTATTCCTTCTCCCTTTCCTTGGTTCTTCTTCTATTCTTTCTCCTTTTTCTTGGTTCTTCTTCTATTCCTTCTCCCTTTTCTTGGTTCTTCTTCTATTCCTTCTCCCTTTACTTGGTTCTTCTTCTATTCCTTCTCCCTTTTCTTGGTTCTTCTTCTATTCTTTCTCCCTTTTCTTGGTTCTTCTATTCTCTCTCCTTTTTCTTGGTTCTTCTTCTATTCTCTCTCCCTTTCCTTGGTTCTTCTTCTATTCCTTCTCCCTCTCCTTGGTTCTTCTTCTATTCTTTCTCCTTTTTCTTGGTTCTCCTTCTATTCATTCTCCTTTTTCTTGGTTCTTCTTCTATTCCTCCTCCTTTTTCTTGGTTCTTCTATTCCTTCTCCCTTTTCTTGGTTCTCCTTCTATTCTTTCTCTCTTTTCTTGGTTCTTCTTCTATTCCTTCTCCCTTTTCTTGGTTCTTCTTCTATTCCTTCTCCCTTTCCTTGGTTCTTCTTCTATTCTTTCTCCTTTTTCTTGGTTCTCCTTCTATTCCTTATCCTATTTCTTGGTTCTTCTTCTATTCCTCCTCCTTTTTCTTGGTTCTTCTATTCCTTCATTCTTTTCTTGGTTCTCCTTCTATTCTTTCTCTCTTTTCTTGGTTCTTCTTCTATTCCTTCTCCCTTTGCTTGGTTCTCCTTTCTCTTCTTTCTCCCTTTTCTTGGTTCTTCTTCTGTTCTCTCTCCCTTTCCTTGGTTCTTCTTCAACTCTTTCTCCCTTTTCTTGGTTCTCCTTCTATTCTTTCTCCCTTTTCTTGGTTCTCCTTCTATTCTTTCTCCCTTTCCTTGGTTCTTCTATTCTCTCTCCCTTTCCTTGGTTCTTCTTCTCCCTTTTCTTGGTTGTCCTTTCTCTTCTTTCTCCCTTTCCTTGGTTCTTCTTCTGTTCTTTCTCCCTTTTCTTGGTTCTTCTTCTGTTCTCTCTCCCTTTCCTTGGTGCTTCTTCAACTCTTTCTCTTCACTACCTGATTCTTTTTCGATATGAACATAGCGATCTATTTACACCAAATGCTTCATACGTCTTTATCCATCTTTAACATGAATATTTGTAATCATTTTTTCCAACACATTACCGTAACCAATCAGTCACTGATGCGCACAATCATCACTAATCCTAATCACATCCGATCCTAAGACCTTTTTCTCCCCCCTGATACTCTGGAAAAAAAAGGCTGCTCCTGTGGATATTTCTGCAAGATGAGGGGCGGCCTCTGCAGGAAGTACCGATGCGAGGAGGGAGAGACCATGTCCTGGTGGGGATGCAGAGGATACAGGTGCAGGTGCTGCATCAGGAGTAAGTAGCGGCCGTTTGTATGTGTGGATGTGTGGATGTATGTATGTATGTATGTATATATATATATATATATATATATATATATATATATATATATATATATATATATATATATATATATATATGCATCTCCCTCTCTATCACTCTCTCTCTTTATATGTATATATGTATATATATATATATATATATATATATATATATATATATATATATATATATATATATATATATATATACATATATATATATATATATAAATACATATATATATATATATATACACATACATATATATATATAAATACATATATATATATATATATATATATATATATATATATATATATATATATATATATATATATATATATATATAGAAAGAGAGAGAGAGAGAGAGAGAGAGTTATATGTGTGTGTGTGTGTGTGTGTGTGTGTTTGTACACACACACACACACACACATATATATATATACCTGCATTTCATAATCTTTATTTCATCTTTACGCTTTGTGAATATTAGGTCAAGCGTAGACGGTCTCCCTGACCCTCTTGCCCTGGTATGACCCGGCACAATGTTAAAGAAGCAGAACATGCATGATTTCTGGTGATTTCGCATTCCACAAATCTGGCTGTTGCAAGAATTTCTCTTATCTTTCCCCCTCTTTTTTCCTCCTTCCCTTCTCGCTTTCTACTTACTTCCTTTCTCCATTCATTCTTTTCTCCATTGATTCTTCTTCTAGGCTCTTTAATAGGGTTCATGTTTTTGGTATTTTTTGTGGCCACTGGTGTATGAGGTGGCCTGTACATTATGGGTTAATCTCTCAATTATTCCTTTCTTTATTAATGGTCTTCTCTCCCTCCTTCTTTCCTCCACTTCCCCCTCTTTTTATCTTTTTTTCACTTCTCCTTTATCCTTCTTATCTTTCTCCCTCTTTTTCCCTCCTTCCCTTCTCACTTTTTTCTTACTTCCTGTCTCCCTCTCTCCCTCCTTCTTCTCTCTATTCTTTCTTTTCTCAACCCTTTTGTCCCTCTCCCTCCCTCTCTGTTCTCCCTATTTCCCTTCTCCCTTTTTCTTATCACTCTTCCTCCATTTTCCCTTATCTTCCTCCTTCCTCTCTCCCTTTCTTCCTCTCTCTTCTCCCTCCTGCCTTTCTCCAAATCCCCATCCATCTCTCTCCCTTCCCCCCTCTCATTTCCCTCTTCCTTTCTCCCTCCTCCCCTCTCATTTCACTCTTCCTTTCTCCCTCCCCCCCTCTCATTTCACTCTTCCTTTCTCCCTCCCCCCTCTCATTTCACTCTTCCTTTCTCCCTCCCCCCCCTCTCATTTCACTCTTCCTTTCTCCCTCCCCCCTTCTCATTTCACTCTTCCTTTCTCCCTCCCCCCCCCTCTCATTTCCCTCTTCCTTTCTCCCTCCTCCCCTCTCATTTCCCTCTTCCTTTCTCCCTCCTCCCCTCTCATTTCCCTCTTCCTTTCTCCCTCCTCCCCTCTCATTTCACCCTTCCCTCCTCCCCCTCCCCTCCCTCTTCCCTCCTTCTGCAGACGAGATCCCGGTCACCGAGGACTGCGAGGGGGCGGGCGAGTGCTGCCAGGAGGAGGCAGGCTCAGGAGCCTTCTTCAAGTGCTGCCAGAAGTACAACTGCTGCCCCGTGTGCTCAAAGCCCAGTGAGTGACGCTGATCGTATGTTCGTGTGTGTTTATATAACATGTTTTATATACACATGTTTACATATACACGTATATGCGTCTCCTCCAGAGTGCACCTTCGGCAACGAGACCTTCGATGACGGGGAGATCATGAGGTCGTACCCCGAGCGGTGCCTCCAGCTGCGGTGTGACGTCCAGACCCTGGACGAGCAGCCGTTCTACCAGCAGCAGATCACCGAGATATCGCCCAACTCCTCGTGCGGTTGTGAGTTGTGGCGGGGAGGGTTATGAGGAGGGTTTTGGAGACGGTGGGGAGGGGAGGGAGGGTTGTGGGGAGGGTGGGGATGGTACGGAGGGTTGTGGGGAGGGTTTTGGGGACGGTGGGGAGGGTAGGGAGGGTTTTGGGGAGGGTGGGGATGGTAGGGAGGGTTGTGGGGAGGGTGGGGATGGTAGGGAGGGCTGTGGGGAGGGTTTTGGGGACGGTGGGGAGGGTAGGGAGGGTTGTGGGGATGGTGGGGAGGGTTGTGGGGACGGTGGATAGGATTGAGGTGAAGGTGGTGAGGATGTTCAGGATTGTGGTGGTTAGGTGTGATGAGGATAGTTGTGAAGGTGGTGAGAATAGTGGTGGTGGATGAGGATGGGTATGGTGAGGGTAATGGGGATGATGGTGACTATGAGGATAGTGGATGGTGAGGGTGGTGAAGATGAGGATGATGGTGAGAGTGATGAGGGTGTTTGTGGTGATGAGAATAGCTATTATTATGGTGATGGTGATCATACTTTGATGGTGATGATAGTGATGAGAATACTTGTGAGGATAGTGATGGTGATGAGGGTAGTCGCGACGAGAATGATGATAGCCGTGGTGGTGATGGGATTAATATGGTGGTGATAGTGATAAGGCCGGTGAAGGTGTTGTGCTGATGTTAATAGTGATGAGAATAATTGTGGTGATGGTGATGAGATGTTGGTGATGGTGGTGGTGATAGAGACAATATGGTGGTGATGGTGATGATTATGACGTAGTGAGTATGGTTGTGAGGGTGATCTTGCTGAATGTGATGAGGATAGTTGTGAGTATAGTGAAACTGATGAGGACAGATGTGATGAGAGTGATGAGGATGGTGTTGGTGTTTATGGTAACAATAATAAGGACAAGATTATGGTGATGGTGGTGATGGCGATTATGGTAATTGTGATAGTTGTGAAGATGGTGATGTTAATTGTGGTGAAAATGATCACAACAACAACAAAATATACATAAAATGATAAAGTTATGATTAAAAATCACTCCAAACCTAATCTAACTGATTTTCCCCTCTCTCTCCTCCTCCTACTCCCCCTCCTCCTCGTCCTCCTTCCTCTTCCCCCTCCTTCAACTTTCCCCTCCTCCTCCCTCTCTCCCCTTCCTCCTCCCACTCCCATTCCCTCTACTCCTTGCCCTCCCCCTACCCCTTTCCGTTCCCACTCCCCCTCCCCTCCCACTCCCCTTATCCTCTCCTCCCCCCTCCTTCTCTCCCTCCCACTTCCCTCTCCCCTTCTCTTCTCCCTCCCTCTTTCCTCCCCCCTTCCCTCTCCCACCTCTCCCCTCCTCCTCTCCCTCTCCCTCTCCCTCCCCCTCCCTTCCCCTCTTCCCTCTCCCTCCCCCTCTCCCTCCCCCTCCCATCCCCTTTCCTCCCCTTCCCATTCCTCTCCTCCTCCTTCATCCCCTCTCCCCTCCTCTCTCTCCCCCCCAAGGCTGTGAACTGGGAGGGAAGATGTACGCCGACGGCTACCTGCTGACCCAAGACGACTACTGTTTGGCCATCCAGTGCGTGGAGGGAGAATGGGTCAACCAGGGCTATATCAACAGTGATTGTAAGTGTTTGTGGGTGTGGGTTGTGGGTGGGGGTTGTGGGGGTTGGGGGTGGGTGGGGGTTGTGGGGAGGGATGGGTGGGGGTTGTGGGTGGGGGTGGTGGGGGTTGGGGTGGGGATGGGTGGGGGTTGTGGGTGGGGGTGGTGGGGGTTGGGGTGGGGATGGGTGTGGGTTGTGGGGAGGGATGGGTGTGGGTTGTGGGTAGGGATGAATGTGGGTTGTGGCGAGGGATGGGTGTGGGTTGTGGATGGGGGTGATGGGTAGGGATGGGCGTGGGTGGGAAGGGATGGGCGTGGGTGGGGTGTGAGGGTGATGAGTAGGGCTGGGTGTGAGTGTGGGGAAGGGTGTGGGTGTGGATGTGGGACACTAGCCAGCATCCATCATCGTCTCCCATATATTCACATACACACACACACACATTGGCATAAAATGTGTGTGTGTGTGTGTGTGTGTGTAGTCTTTCTCCGCACATAGGAATAACCTTCCGTTTCCGATTTCCAGGCAGAGTTTGCACAATCCAAGACCCTCTGGCTGCTGCAGTGACCTTCGATGGCAGTGTCAACAGTGTCTCCGATACCAGCTGCAGGTTGGTATCAAGAAGAGAAAAAAGTCAATATACTTAAGAACAAAGGAAAAGCGTCACATATTTAATACGACATGCAGTCATGCATACATACTTACATATACACTTACACCAGTACGCCATACATACATACTTACATATACACTTACACCAGTACGCCATACATACATACATACTTACTTACTTACATATACACATACACAAATACGCCATACATACATACATACATACTTACATATACACATACACCAGTACGCTATACATACATACATACCTAAATACATGTATGTATATATACATACATGCATACATATATACATATTTATATATAAATGCATACATACATACACAAGCAAATATACATATTGCGCAAGCAAATAAACACGCACTCTTACAAACACACGCACACGCTTAAATATTTGCAAACTTGTACAGATAACTATTGTTTTGTCACTGCCATTGGAGGCACTGACCCACTTCCCTTAGACGTCCAGGAATTAGTAAAGTATAGTTATTAGTCTTCTGTGGAAAGGTATGAATGAGAACGAATATCTTCACAATACAAGAGATGTATTTAACCGGTTTCGATTATATCTTCGTCAGAAATACATGGGTCCCCATCATATATTTCTGACGAAAGATATAATCGAAACCGGTTAAATACATCTCTTGTATTGTGAAGATATTCGTTCTCATTCATACCTTTCCACATTTGTCAACTCGAATACGGTTCCTTTTTATTAGTCTTTCTCTACACACGTCCCACCAAGAGCGACATACTTCTGCCATCTTTCCTTGCAGCTGTTGAAGTCTGCAGGTTGCCTATGAAGCCATAAAGTGACTTCAAAAATCAGCGTTTCAGTAAAGAAACGTTTGCACTTCAAAGATTATTTCATGGCGAGAAAGAGGTGAAAGCTAAATGGTGAAAGGTCAAGAGCAGAAGGAGGATGAGGATGTTGCAGGCACAGGGTAGCACTTCCATCTGGGCAATGTCAGAGTTGCGAACAGGGGTGTTGTCCTGTAGGAGGCGGACACCTTTGGTCAACATTCCACGCCTCTTGATGTTGATAGCCTCCCATATTTTTTTTTTTTTTTTTTTTGGAAGTGAAGCATAGTAAGCCCCTGTAAATGTAAAACTTTTAGCTAGGAAATTCATTGTCACTACTTTTTTTTTTTTATCTTACTTTATTTTTCTATTCATTTATCTTTTTATTTTCACATTATTATTATGTTTTTTTTTTTGTGGGGGTGGGTCAAAGTGCTTCTCCTGTGGACAGGGTGATGTGAAAAGAATGCTTCCAATGTATGTCACTTCATGAAGTAAAAGGTGACTATAAGGACCCCTACCAACCCCCACTTGACCAGCGTGGTATGCTTGGCCCACCCTCTCCCCATCATGATACATGTCTCAAGCAATATGAAGCCCGTTCTAGTTAAGTTTGTGAGTTTCAAAGCACTTGAAATGAAAGCTGGAGACAGAACAACGTGGAAAAAGTCTAGGAAGGTATATGTCCAACAACGGAAGCTGAAAAAAAAATAGAAAGAGTCCAAGTTCTACTGTTTTAACTGGGCCTTAGTTTTCAGATCATAGTGACAAACCCAAGTTTCACCCTGTGCAATTAGTCAGACAGAGAGTCCTGGCTTTCTTGGCACATAAGCTAAAAGGAACAAGGGACTCTTTCCTGCTTCTGGAAAGGTATGAGTAGCCGGGGAACCTATCAAGTAGACAACCTTTGCCTTTTGTCCACAGACTCAGCACTAATCTCGATATTTTGGGCTATTTGATGAGTCGTAATACGCTGATCTTTCAAAATGGCAATCTCCACTTGATAAATCGCGTCTTCATCAATGGCAGATTAGGGTCGCCGTTTCCACAGATCTCCGACCACACCTGAACTGATGATGTCAATGTTTAACAATGCCATATGATGAGGCCTCCTCCCCCATAAGTTGTAATCAAGTATAAAAACCTGATCACTGTCCGGTAATCTACTGGTTCCATTCCTAAACCTTCCTGCATCTTCGCCGCCGTAACAGAAAATATGGTAAATTAACACATGACCTACAGAGGTGTGTCTTTATGCATATAAATTTCAACCTCACAGAATAAGTGGAAGTGGGTTAGGGAAAGCCTTTTAATGGGCACCCCTCGCATTTCGCACTGTTGTGTACTTCCTCTGGACATCGGCCTTCCCTAATCTGTACCACCTCTGCCGGTCTTGTGCCATTCGTGGCCAAAAAAAATCGCATTTGTCGAGATCACCACGCCACTTGGTCTTCTGACTGCTTCCATGGCTTGCATCAAGGCGAGAAAAAGGGGCCGTACCATACCACGCTGGCCCAGTGTTGACAGAAGTGGACGCGGTCTTCGTCTGGAGTCTCAGACCCACCCTTTCCAACATCGCTGGACGTCGCTGGCATCTCCTCCCTTCCCCCTCCCCTCCCCTCGCCCATCTCCCTCCCCTCCCCTCGCCCATCTCCCTCCTCCCTATCCCCCTCCCCTCCCCTCGCCCATCTCCCTCCTCCGTATCCCCCTCCCCTGGCCCATCTCCCTCCTCCCTATCCCCCTCCCCTCCCCTCGCCCATCTCCCTCCTCCCTTCCCCCTCCCCTCCCCTCGCCCATCTCCTCCTCCCTATCCCCTTCCCCTCGCCCATCTCCCTCCTCCCTATCCCCCTCCCCTCCCCTGGCCCATCTCCCTCCTCCCTATCCCCCTCCCCTCCCCTCGCCCATCTCCCTCCTCCCTTCCCCCTCCCCTCCCCTCGCCCATCTCCCTCCTCCCTATCCCCCTCCCCTCGCGCCCTCTCCCGCCTCCCTCGATCCTCGCAGCCAGCGTGGGAGTATGCGGCGCTCGCCTCCCTGTGACGCGAACCACAGAGGCCGTCGTTGTGTACAGTGCGCCCATTTTTCCATTTAGTAATTGTTGCTTTTCCTTTGAAATCTCATTCGTTTTTTTTTCTCTCTCTCTTCCCCAGCTACTCTGCGGTCCAAGAAGGTACAGGTTACAATCCGGATTCGTTTGTGTCCGTTGAATTCGACCCCCATGCAACTGTGGCCGTGAGTAGCTTGGAGCTGAGTGTGTTTGTGCGTGTGTGTATGTGTGTGTGTGTGTGTGTGTGAGAGAGAGAGAGAGAGAGAGAGAGAGAGAGAGAGAGAGAGAGAGAGAGAGAGAGAGAGAGAGAGAGAGAGAGAGAGAGAGAGAGAGAGAGAGAGAGTAATTACCAGACTATATAGATACGAGAGAGAGAGAGAGAGAGTAATTACTAGACTATATAGATACGAGAGAGAGAGAGAGAGAGAGAGAGAGAGAGAAAGAGGTGTTCAGAGGGACCCAGCCGATGGACGTTTTCTGAAGAAGAGAAAGAATCAACTCTTTCGTACTTCAATCTGGAACATTTTTCTCTCATCTTACTCTCAACTTCAATTTTCCTGAGACACAATTATAGAGCACAATCATGTCCTTCCTCTTACCATGTAATTTTTCATTTATTCATTTATTTATTCGCTATTTATTCATTTATTTATTCGTTATTTATTCATTTATTTATTCGTTATTTATTTATTTATTTATTTTATCAACACTGGTGTCCATTTAGTGGCTTGGGTTTGTTATATATGTTTTGTTTTTTTACCATAGGCCTACCTCCGTTTACATGTATGAATGCTTTCTTCGTGTGCAAAGATTATTCCAAGACATAAACGAGTTATTTTTGGAATTTTGCTGTAAGTGTACCCCATTGTGTGTGTGTGTGTGTGTGTGTGTGTGTGTGTGTGTGTGTGTGTGTGTGTGCGTGCGTGCGTGTGTGTGTGGGTGCGTGCGTGCGTGCGTGCGTGCGTGCGTGTGTGTGTGTGTGTGTGTAAGCGTGAATTTGCCTTTGCACATGCTTTGGTGCTTGTGCATCATACTACCAAAGTATCCCTTGAACTATACCAGACTAGACCTATTCAAATAATCCTAAAAGCAGATCAGTAAAATACAATTCATCCATACAGCATATTACAGCACAATACATCAGCCCATACAATACTCACCCAAGCAATACAGCACACCAATACAACAAATCCACGCATACAATACAACAGCCCCCATCCCTCCCCCACAATACAATAGACCAATTCAATACAATACCCGTTAATACAGTGCAATACATCAGTCCAAGTCTTTCAAAATCCTATCTTCTATCCCAGGGTTTTGTGGACAGAACGGACCTTGTATTCAAGGACACGGGCGCGGATCCTGTTACCTGTCCAGCGAGCGACATACAGGTAAAAAAAATGGGCGTGAATGGGCGGAGGTATTTCTCTTCACGTATTAGTCTGTTTTACGTGGTTCCCTGTGAAGTGATTTGTGTGTTCTTGGTGTTGTGCTGTTTCTATCGTTATTGGGATTATCCCTATGGTTAGAATCACTACGATTATCATGTATCGGTGTTTTCATTAACGATTATGTTTTGTCTTCAAATTCATTTTTTTTCTCTTCTTTCTGTTTTTTTTCATGTTCAGATTTCTTGTCTTTTACTCTTCTTTCCTTTTTTCAGCCTCACGCTTTTGTTATCTCTTTGTCTTTCCCACATTTTCCATCATTAACATCATTACCATTGTTAGCACTCTCACCTTTATCATTATCATCCTCATCATCATTATCATCATCATCATTATCATTATCCTTGATCCGATCATTATCATCCTCATCCTCATCCTCATCATCATTATCCTTGATCCCATCCTTATCATCCTCACCATCATCATTATCCTCATCATTATCATTATCCTTGATCCCATCGTTATCATCCTCCTCATCATCATCATCATTACCATTATCCTTGATCCCATCGTTATCATCACTCTCATCATCATTACCATTATCCTTGATCCCATCGTTATCATCACTCTCATCATCATTTTCCTTTATCGTCGTCCTGGTCCATACCATGACCTCCACCCTCACGTGTCACCTTCATCAAATGAGTGAACTTCCTCCTTCGTCGCCTCCAGGGTTGCTCCTTCGGTCCCGTCACGGAGACGCCCAAGGAAATCAATGATGTCGGCACCCTCGCCCTCACCACGCAGCTGGGCTCCCTCACCTTCAACGCCATCGTGGGCGTTAATAAGATCACGGTAAGGAGTGGGCGCGTGAGGAGACCCGTGGGCGCTGGGAGAGGGAATGGGGTGGAGTGAATGAGTGTGCGGGGGAGGAGGGAGGGGAGGGAGGGGAGGGAGAGGGGGAGAGATTCTATTTCATCAGGTAAGGGTTGTTTATGGAACTGTGATTATTTTCCCTGTAAGAGGCCCAAGCATCTATCCAAACTGCCTGTGCTTCTGATTACGTAAAAGGTTGTCGGTCAAATGTTAATTTTATAAGCTTGAAGAGTTGTAACATGATGTTTGCTTCTAATGACATGCCTTATTTCCAAAATGCCAATCAAATTAAAGAACGGACAAGTGGCCACATTAGAATGGGCATAACCAGCAAGGGATATTACCTGGCCAGTGCTATTTGAAACAACAGGATGGATCTTTCGTGCTTCAGAGTTGGTGTGAAATTGTTGGGGGCGTGTGGGTGGCGGAGAATGAAAGGGGTCTTGTCTTGCTGGTTCATTCGGGAGGTGAAGGTGTTGCCCCCGAGAGTGACCCCGTGGCTCAAGTGCCGAGGGCGGAGGCGTCCTGGGACTCCTGCTAGGTCTTGGTCTGCTCCTGGTGCTCTCTCCCTCTGCCTGACGAGACGTCCTTATATCCAGCGACTCCTTGTCCTGCTGGCGGAGGTGCCTCGTACCCTATTCTTTGGGTGTCCATTCTTCCGGGCGTGACGAAGGGCTGGTCGCCGGAAGGGAAAGTCTTGGGCTGGCAAGGAAGGTGCGAAGCCAGGAAGTAAGGCAACTGTAATGCCTAGGTGTGAAGCCCAACCCATCCAGTTCTACATAGCGCTGACAGTTGGTAATGAGTAAGGCTGTGAGACTCGGGCTTCTCGCACCTTTTGTAGTGGCGGCAGGAAACTGGCTTTACCTCTAAAAGCAATTTCTGAACATATTGCAGTATAAGTTGATATCCTATGCGCAGTCTGGTCTGTGTATTTTGCTGCTCCTGTGACAGTCGACTGGGTACTATATAGGGTTTCAGCCTTTTGTGAACTAGACCTGACCCTCCGAATCTTCTGAAATACGTCTTAGTATGAGATAATGGCATTGGTTCTTTATGAGGAGGAGAGAGAGAGAGAGAGAGAGATAGTGCTAGATAGTGAGAACAAAGTCAAACAGAATTTAAGCAGCTCTAAAGAAGCCAACCCCTTTCTTTAGAGCTGTATAAATTCTGTTTGACTTTATTCTCATATTCAGTTCTCTCCTTCCTTCTCTCCCTCACTCTCTGCTTCTCTTTCTCTCCGTCTCCCTTTCTTCCCCCCTCTCTCTCTCTTTCTCTCCGTCTCCCTTTCTTCCCCCCTCTCTCTCTCTTTCTCTCCGTCTCCCTTTCTTCCCCCCTCTCTCTCTCTTTCTCTCCGTCTCCCTTTCTTCCCCCCTCTCTCTCTCTTTCTCTCCGTCTCCCTTTCTTCCCCCCTCTCTCTCTCTCTTCTTCTCTCCGTCTCCCTTTCCGCTCGCCCCCCCTCTCTCTCTTTCTCTCCCGTCTCCCTTTCCGCCCTTCCCCTCTCTCTTCTCTTTCTCCTCCGTCTCCCCTTTCTTTCCCCCCCTCTCTCTCTCTTTCTCTCCGTCTCCCTTTCTTCCCCCCTCTCTCTCTCTCTTCTCTCCCGTCTCCCTTTCTTCCCACCCCCTCTCTCTCTCTACTTTCTCTCCGTCTCCCTTTCTTCCCCCCTCTCTCTCTCTTTCTCTCTCCGTCTCCCTTTCTTCCCCCCTCTCTCTCTCTTTCTCTCCGTCTCCCTTTCTTCCCCCTCTCTCTCTCTCTTTCTCTCCGTCTCCCTCTTTCCCCCTCTCTCTCTCTCTCTTTCTCTCCGTCTCCCTTTCTTCTTCCCCCTCTCTCTCTCTTTCTCTCCGTCTCCCTTTCTTCCCCCCTCTCTCTCTCTTTCTCTCCGTCTCCCTTTCTTCCCCCTCTCTCTCTCTTTCTCTCCGTCTCCCTTTCTTCCCCCCTCTCTCTGTCTTTCTCTCCGTCTCCCTTTCTTCCCCCCTCTCTCTCTCTTTCTCTCCTCTCTCTCTCTATCCCGCACTCCGTACCTAACCAATCTCTTCTTCTTCTTTCTTTCTTCTTTTATAGGGTTTTAGACCATTTTTTAGTCTATATTCCCTTAACCAATCTCCTTCCCACGCCTCCCAGACCCTGTACACCGACAACTCGCTCCTGATCCTCGCCCCGACCTCGAAGTACGAAGAACTAGGGGGGCTTTGCGGCGAATACAACGGCGACCCCTCCGACGACCTGACCATACGCGACGGGACGGTCACCACGGATTCGGCGGCGTTCGTTACGGATTGGAAGGTAAGGGGGGGAGGGGGAGGGGAGGGGGAGGGGATACGGTAATAGCGACTGTGATGCGTTGATTAGCCGAAATGGCACCCTTTCGATTCAGCATTTGTCTGAGGAGGAACTCGTGAAGGGATCGAAACGTAACGTTCTATTTTCATTTCTTGTGGTGAATGATTTCCTCTTCATATGGTACTGTGTATGGAAGAGGGGGAAGTAATGGCAATTATAATGCATATAATACAGGTGGCAGTAATAGCTGTAATAATGATAAAGATATGATAATATATGGAATCGTGATAATAATGATGACAGTATTCATGATAACAATAAAGCTATCATGTTTTGTCAATACTGTTATCATCCTTATCGTCATTAGCATTATCCTTACTATTATTATTGTCATCATCATTATTCTTATTACTATTGTTGTTATCATCATAATCATCCTAATTATCATAATCATGGTCACTGCTTGCTTTGTTTTTATATATTTGTTATTGCCATTCCACAGCATTGTTATTCCTACTTTAACTACTACCTCTCTCCATTGTTAATGTTGCTGTTATTGTTTACTTTATTGCATTTCTTTATCTACAAAGCTTTATCTCATAGTTTTATTGCATCGTCTCTTCAGATGGATCCTACGTGTGTTAGCACTCCAGCGGCAAGAGAGCTGAAGAGCATGGTAAGCCTCTCTTTCCATCTGTCTATCTGCCTGTCTGTCTGTCTGTCTATCTGTTTATTCACCTATCCGTCTCTCTCTCTGTCTGTCTGTCTGTCTGCCTCTCTCTCTCTCTCTCTCTCTCTCTCTCTCTCTCTCTCTCTCTCTCTCTCTTTCTCTATATATATATATATATATATATATATATATATATATATATATATATATATATATATATCTCACTCTCACTCTCACTCTCTCTCTCTCTCTCTCTCTCTCTTTCTCTCTATCTCTTTCTCTCTCTCTCTCTCTCTCTCTCTCTCTCTCTCTCTCTCTCTCTCTCTCTCTCTCTCTCTCTCTCTCTCTCTCTCTCTCTCCCTCTCTCTCTCTCCTTCTCATAGTTTATATGTTTGTTAATCAATGTATTTGATTTTAAAAGTATCCACATTCGCAACAGAACCGCAGACATTATTTCTTTTTAATCAAGAGTAGATCCTTACATCATGTCACCGAAAGTGGATCCCACTTATGTACAGACATATACAAGAGGCGCTCATTAAAGATTTCCCGTGACTCACCTCCGCTTGTCTTAAGAGGCTGCATTTTCTCGCCCGTAAAGATACACATCTCTATAGGTCATGTGTGCGTGTGTGTGTGTGTGCGTGTAGGCGTGTGTGTGTGCGTGTAGGCGTGTGTGTGTGCGTGTAGGCGTGTGTGTGTGGTTTACATGGAATAATAATTAGCATCTTCCCTTCTCCCAGACGGACTCCTGTGCCTCCCTTACGCCGCAGACTCTTTCCGAGCTAACTCTGGAATGCGAGAACATCATCTCGACCTACATGAACGTCACTGAACCGATGATGAGTTTGTGTTCACCGATGTTTTCTTTTTATTGCATTCGGTTTTTGGATCATATTCGCACAGTTTTTTTTTCTAATGATA
>NC_091577.1:1659149-1671649 GCF_042767895.1 Penaeus vannamei
GTGATCTGTATGCATTTCACATCTGGAAATTCAATCTATCACCGAGAGATATATAATTTCCAAGCTGCCTCGTCCTCGGGTTCAGGTTTAAACTCAGGCCGAGATAAGTCGTATTAGAAGTCAGAACACAACACCATTCGTTATGAAGCTTGGAAGAGAGTGATCTGACGTTGTCCTTCTGTGTGCAATTCATGGCGAACAGATGGCAACAGGAACAACGAAGGGAAGGGCAAGAAAACACACGAATATGCTATATTCGTGTGTTTTCTTGCCCTTCCCTTCGTTGTTCCTGTTGCAATTTGTCTTTGTGTGCGAATCATCAAGGGAGATTTTGTTCACTGAATTAGACAATGGATAAGAAAGAAAGACAGGCAGACAAGCAGAGAGAGAGAGAGGAGGGGGGAGGGAGGGAGCGAGGGAGAGAGATAGAGAGGGGGGAGGGAGAGAGATAGAGAGGGGGGAGGGAGGGAGCGAGGGAGAGAGATAGAGAGGGGGGAGGGAGGGAGGGAGGGAGAGATATAGAGAGAGGGGGAGAGAGAGAGAGTGAGTGAGTGAGAGAGAGAGAGAGAGAAAGAGAGACAGAGAGACAGAGAGAGAGAGGGGGGGGGGCGGGGAGAGCGAAGGAGGAGACAGAAAGAGAGAGAGATAAGTAGGAGGGGAGGGGGAGGGAAGACTGAGAGAGAGGGAGGGAGGAAAGGATAGAGAAGTGAAGGAGAGAAAGAGAGAGAGAGGGGGGGGGGGAGACTGAGAGAGAGAAGAGGCAGGGAATGAAAGAGGGATAGAGAGAGGGGAAAGGGATAGAGAACGGGGACAGAGTGAGACAGACAGAGAGAGGGAGAGAGGGGAGAGGGGAGACTAAGGGAGGGAAGGAAAGAGGGATAGAGAGGACAAACAGACAAAGAAAAAAAAACAAGTCAAGACATAGGAGGTATAATGAGAGGTTTAGTGATAATAAATATCTGTAAATCATAGAACAGACAAATCATAAAAAAATATATATATAAGAAAACGCTGATCCTTGAAACTGCCTATTGGGTGTAAGACAGCATACAGCAAGAGCAGCACAATGCATTAAAAGGCAGCATTATAGACGAAAGAGTAATGATAAGCTAAGTACAAAGAATTAATACAGCACTAAATGAGAAGGAGTATAAGGGAATATCAAATTCTCATTTGTACATCACTGACGAGATCGGTTCAAAAGTCATTCAAAATATATATATATAGGGACTGACTTATATCTTTCAAGTATGCTGCCGGGAATACGAATTTTGGGGGATTTCCGAGCAGAGTACGAATTTCGTTCACTCATATGTTATCTTGATGTGCATGATAAAATAACCATTAGCGAGTTTCAAATGCACGGAGCAACTCATTAAGCGAGATATGAAGTGCTATCACCTTTCATTACTAGTCAAGGTGAGATTTAGTCGCCTTTCAATTTATTTCGTTCGTGTGAAAGCTGACCAGATAACGGTGGAATACTGATGCTTTTCGTCGCTCAGAAAGTAAAAGCACTGAATGAAAAATATCCGAGGGAAACACATTCGCAAAATGGGTAATAGATAAGCCTGGGCATTCACTTGGACGAGGTAATTGGCAGGTTATTCTGAAGCGAATATGCAGGTCGGTAAATTAAACTAATCACGAAGCGCTATGAACGAAATACATACAAACAAACTATAAATTAAAAAAAAAAAAAACAAAACATTTGTAGGTGTTTCTTTAAACAGCTGTAAACTCCCCTTGTCATTTTTGATAGCCCTTTTGGGTCCCTTGTTCTTTACCATAATATCTAATGGATGTCCTCGTTGTTCTCCATGACAAAAAAGAACGAGTTAATGAACCCACCAACCTGCACGACCCATCGTAACATCGCAATAAACATCTCATTCAGTTGACAAGTGATCTGTATGCATTTCACATCTGGAAATGCAATCTATCACCGAGAGATATATAATTTTCAAGCTGCCTCGTCCTCGGGTTCAGGTGTAAGCTCAGGCCGAGATAAGTCGTATTAGAAGTCAGAACACAACACCATTCGTTATGAAGCTTGGAAGAGAGTGATCTGACGTTGTCCTTCTGTGTGGAATTCGTGGCGAACAGATGGCAACAGGAACAACGAAGGGAAGGGCAAGAAAACACAAGAATATGGCATATTCGTGTGTTTTCTAGCCCTTCCCTTCGTTGTTCCTGTTGCAATTTGTCCTTGTGTGCGAATCATCAAGGGAGATTTTGTTCGCTGTATTAGACAACGGATAAGAAAGAAAGACAGGCAGACAAGCAGAGAGAGAGAGCGGAGGGGGGAGGGAGGGAGAGAGATAGAGAAAGAGTGAGAGAGATAGAGAGGAGGGAGGGAGGGAGGGAGAGATATAGAGAGAGGGGGAGAGAGCGAAGGAGGAGACAGAAAGACAGGGAGAGAGATAAGTAGGGGGGAGGGGGATGGAAGACTGAGAGAGAGGGAGGGAGGAAAGGATAGAGAAGTGAAGGAGAGAAAGAGAGAGAGGGGGGGAGAGGAGACTGAGAGAGAGAAGAGGGGGGGAAGGAAAGAGGGATAGAGAGAGGGGAGAGGGATAGAGAACGGGGACAGAGTGAGACAGACAGAAAGAGGGAGAGAGGGGGAGACTAAGAGAGAGAGAGGCAGAGTGAAGGAAAGAGGGATAGAGAGGACAGACAGAGAGAAAAAAAAAAAAAAACAGGTCAAGACATAGGAGGTATAATGAGAGGTTTAATGATAATGAATATCTATAAATCATAGAACAGACAATTCATAATAAATAAATAAATAAATAAATAAATATATATATATATATATATATATATATATATATATATATATATATATATATATATATATATATAAGAAAACGCTGATCTTTGAAACCTCACGCGCTGCCTATAACATGTTTGTGCGTTTGTGTTTACGCTAATATATTATGTTTTATTGTATTCTTGAAGATAAATTATTTTTCATCAAAATGCATTTTTATCAAAATACAATGATGTAAAAATAAACGTGATCAATAATAAGAATACTTAAAGTGAGAAAATAAAAATGTAAGTAGCAGCAAATGCGACTCGGTTGTCATAGCAACAGACTGTAAACAAACAAGAGAACGTGTAGGTCACTCAAAATGTTTCATTGCAGAGAATTTTAAGCCTGTTCTGATTATTTTGTTTCATGATTGCTGTAAGAAAGACCGAGACAAGGTTTGGCATGGAAGGTATTCGTCACAGACAAACGTTAGAGTAAGTAAAGCCAAAACTTTATCTTTAAATTTCAATTGAGACAAAATTACTTGTTGCACAAGTTTAAGGAAATAGGATATATGTTAGATGGATTTGGGTTAGGTGCATAGGATAAGAAGGAGCTAAGGTCACAGCCATTATGACACATAAAGCAATGATAAAAATGATTTATTGACAGTAAATGGACGGCTCCAGCACTTATATTTGCACAGTAAAGTCTAGGGATACGTGGCCTCCACAACTCACTTTTTTGCAGCGGCAAACGAGCCTCCACAATGTATATTCTAGCAAGACAGCTTGTTGGTTTCTCTGGAAATTTGACATTAAATAAGGTACCTGTCAAAGCTCTGTCTTTTCCTTACCCTCTGAACTCCTGTTTTTGGGTTTATATCATGGGGATTTCTCGGAATTTTCTCGAGCCTTAAGAGTGGAAATTATGGTGTCATTTCATGCAAGCCTATTCTGATGCTGTTCTTACCAACTACTATATTTTGTATTAAAAGGATTACCTTTGATATCGTAGGTGTGTCTGCATATGGAGATAATCTATGTTGCATTAACTCTCTGTTAGATTTATTCCACTACCAATAATTGCCAAGTGCTGCCAGAAAATTGTGTGTCAGCCAACCCAAGGAAGTGCCAGGTAAAATCTCTGTTGACCAAATACTAATTACTACACTGACCTTGGATATCTATACACCAAATATAGGTATTGGTAAATCAAATGTAGACAGTAAGCCATATTTTGACAATACTACACTACAGTTCATTCCAAAGAGAGTCTAGCAAAGTGTTTTCTATTGATAATAAGCAGGCTGAAGGCTGTACTTCTTGTGACATTTAGTATGTGGGATCTGTTTCAACGTATTATATGCTGTGGTTTGTAATGCATTAATGTTTCATGTAGCATTAATAATATAAGGGCTATATTTATCAGTTTGACTGTCTATAAAGTACATTTTGTTCAGTCAGGATATCCACTGATAATTCTTCCCTGAATCACACAATCTGAGTGAATCTTACTTTTGCAAATGGCACTTAACTGAACTGAACCCAAATAAGGTCAACTTGACATACCAGTACCTCAGCCTTCCCCTTTTTAGTTGAGTTGGTCCACATGTTGCCTCAGATTGAATACAACCAAGTCATACGTCTCTCCTTTCTTTCTTCCCAAGTTAGCTTGAGTTAGGTTATCCAACCAGACCATAGATATAAAGGAAAGTTTAACTGACCTTATGAGGTAGAAGACCAGTTTTGTAGTATAAGCCAACCTAGCCATACAGGAAAACAAATTTGGTAGTAGTCTGGGTAAGCAATGGACTGGCCTGAATTGAAAGGACATAGTGCAGCACATAGATACCTGTGCCAGTGCATTACATTTCCTCAGTAGATAAAAGGATATCCTTAGGCAGTATAAATTGGATATGCAAAGTAAATCACTGTTATCAAAGTCTGCATTTTTAATTCAAACAGGTTTTGATTTTATTGTTTTTGTTTTCTATCATGATTATTTTTCTCAAACCCGAAGATGGAATCGAGGAAGATTCCGAAACTGTTGTCTCAGTAAATCTAGTTTGTGCATTGTGGGTTTTTCTTCCATATTATCAACACGGTATTGTATTTTTCATTACATGCATTATGTCACTGATATTATTATTTTAAAACATTGCCTTTATCAATAGCATTATGATTGCAGATAAGAACTACAACAAGAATTCACAGACATCAATTTGATCATGGGTGACATGAGTGAATATTATCGCCAAATATCAGAAATTCAAAAGGCAGTGAGAGAAAGGTAATGTAATCATATGTTATTGTCATTATCATGTCATATTTGCAGTAATTTTCAACCCATGATGTAATACCTGCATGCATATGCAGTAAGCTTACTGTATGAAATGTATATGAATTAATCAGTGAGCTCACTCAGTATCATGATTAAATACTTTGCCATACCATACTGTCACTAATGCAAATATTTCTTTTCAGAGAAATGTATCGGTTAGAATTGGAAAAAGAGAGATTGCTGAAGACACAGAGAAGAGAAAAAAGGTATTGCATAATTTTTTTTTAATTGGATAAAAGATTCATTGCAGCATTAGTTTTGAAATGCTTCAATATTATGAATAGATATCATGGTGTGGATATTATGATAAAATTAGTTTGGCATTTATTTTATTGTATACAATATATTTTTAGCAACTTAAATTCTTATTGCTGTAATACAAATTTTCTCTGTATTGTTTCTATTTCTGTACCCTACAAATACTCTTTCCCATATTCTTATTTTTACGTAGCTGCAATTGCTTATGTGTATAGCCCCTGCACTATCATGTTCCTGATTCAGTGTTGCTAGTTTGTGAACCACCAGTCTCTAAGTCTTTTGTTTAAAATACGTCATTAAAAGGAGGGAGCATGAATTTTGGATACAAGAATCAGAACACAAACCGGTATGAGTAGGAGGCTTGAATTTCGGATGGCAATGCAAAACACTTGCTAGCATGAGTTTAGGGAATGCATTTTGGATAAAGGACACAAAATTTATGCTATTATGATTAGGGGACATGTGCTTCAGATACAAGAGTTAAAAACACAGTACAAGTAGGGAGCAAGTGTTTTGGATACGAGAGTTGAAATACATGCCAGCACAAGAAGAGGCCATGTGTTCTGGATATCTATTGGTCAATATGAGCAGGTGACAAGTGTTTTAGATACAATTGGTGAAATGAAATGGTTGTTTGAGTATGGTGACATTGCTTTTGGATACAAGAGTGAAGGCATGTATCCGTATGAGTAGAGGGCATGTGTTTCAGATGCAAATTCAAAATTGATATTTCACATATTGGTTTCTTTGAGTGGCAAACTTAGAAGTGAAAAGGGACCGAATATTAAATGTTGACCTTTCATTTGTCCACCTCTCAAGTATCCCTCTTTAACCAATATTTTAAAGACATGAAGAGTTGCGGGCCAAGATCAAGTCTCTACACAAAGAGCTGGTTAGAGAGGAGTTAGAAGCTGCCCAGAGAGTGCGCAGATTATTATCTCAGGTGGAGGCCGTGACAAGAGAACACCAGCTCTTAGAAGCTCAGACGGAAAAACTGCGAAATAGGAAGGTAATGTGAAAGGAGGACAGTGAGGGTTATATACAGGTTCTAGTTATCTTTTTTTCTAAATTTAAGTAATTAAATGACTTTTGAGAACTGAGGAAGACTATATTGAGTAGGCATTAATGCGTTTGTTTCATTCTTATTTATCTTGCATATGTAGGGGGTAAAGGAGCTTGAGAGTAAATTTTCAGTTATTGATTCCATGAAGTGACATTATACTATAGTTCAGTAGAAAGTGAAATTTAAAATATTAATTTTTGGACAAGATAATTAATCTAACTTATACCTAGTCACAATTTGATAAAAACTGAAAAGAGCTTTCTTTTTTATGATTGCTTCTGTAAGTTATTTACAGGAAGAGTATTGTTATTTTAACCAAGACATTAGCTACTTTCTAAGACTTTTAATGGTCTTATTTCTTCTTTTAAAGCAACAATATGAGGCACAACTAGAAATGGCCATTCCCAATTTGAAAAGCAACTCTTCACATTCTTATCTCAATGATTTGTATCAAACAAGTATGTATTTTTCTATTATTATTATTATCATTATTCTACTGCTTTCCATTTTTTATGTATGTTCTAATCATAGGTACTGTGCAACACATTTTTTTCCATTTGTTTGAATATGTAAAGGCATTTATCTTATAATCCTAATCCAGTTTGTCTTCCTATGTAGTAAACTTGGTTTTATATTGCATCATGAACATTAACAGATTGTACTTCATTTGATTTGTCTTTTTGCTATATATACATTTTTTTATGCACTATAGGCATATATCATGTTTATTTTTTTCCAAATACATTTGTTAAACTTTTCCTTTCAGTTGGACAAGGCTTCATACCATCTGCAGCAAGTGCTGGCATTTTTCCCCAAGGAACTAACATCTTAGGAAATTTTCCTCAGGGGACAAACACCTCAGGCTCTATACTTCAGAGAGCCAGCACTCCTATGCCAACCTCATCCATACCCAGTCTGAACCCTTTTTCTGCAGCTGTTCCTCAGGTATCACCCATAGTTCCTTCATTAGCTCCTACCACTCATGGGTCAGTTCAACAGCCAGGAAATAGCTTTGCATCTGGCATTATGGCTGGTCAGGTCACCTCTAACCAGATGACTGTGCCCCATCCTTTACTACAACCAGGAATGCCTCAACCCTCATTGAGTCAGCAGGAAGAGTTAGCAAACAGAAACATAAATTTGCCAAATGGAGGTCTTGTCACATCAGCTGCATCTGCTGTGCCTGTTAGCACTTCCCAGATTCAGTATCCTTATCAGGAGAATGCTCCTAGGGCTCCTTTATCTGAACAAGGAGGTTTTAACACTTCTCCATCAAATCCATCATCTTTTGTGGCCAGAAATCTATCTTTAGGTTATGAAAGTGGTCATTTGATGCCTGGAGCACACCAGGGACATGTGGGAGTTACCTCTGATAAGCCTCTTCATCAAGATCCTCTGCATCAACCCTCTCACACTCTTGCATCACAGGCAATTGCAAACTCAAATCAGAATCCAGTAGATGAATCTATGGGCACTCTTTCCTTCCAAGCTATGCAAAGAGAATCCGCAGTCAATTCTGTTCCCACAGGAAGGACAGACACTACTTCTACAGCTCCTCATTTACAGACAATAAGCACTTATCAAAATAATCAAGGTATCAGTGCTCCAAACATGTTAGAAAATTTAGCAAGGAAGATGAAGGCAGAAGAGCAACAAATAGATCATGCAGCTCCTTTGCAAAATGAGACTCCAGTAAATAACAGCTCCTCCAGACTAGCAAGTCAGCAGTCTGAAGAAGCTAGTACAAGCACCGGCCTTCCCACTAGGCCTACTGTTACTGGACTTTCAGAAGCTCACAGCATTGATTCTGTACAGGCAAATAATGAAATGATGGAGGAGAGCCTCCCTCTTTCTCCCCAAGAACAAGCTCCCTCCCAGGAGAGAAGTGGATCCAATGAACTGTCAGCTTCAACGGTAGAAAATCAGCAAGGAGAAATATCTCGTCCAACTCTTGGAAATATAGACAGTGCCTCCAAACCTGCTTCTCATGATTTATCATACAGTGGAAATAGTGTAGACTCCAGCTCTACTTATAATATACCTGACAATAAGCAGCTAGAGAGGAAGCCAGAAAATGCTGAAAAACAGTTACAAAACAAGGGAGGCTCAAAACCAGGAGACACAAAAAAACAGTCTGAAAATAATACCAAATTAGAATCAGAAAATGCTGTAAAAAATGCCAGTGAAACAAATGATGATGCCAAAGTAACCACAGCCAAAGAAAAAACAGCAGGACCTCATGAGCAGAAAGACATCCAGCCAGAATCTAAGGACAATACCACTCCTTCAACAACAACTGGGAGTAGTAACCAAAAATCACTACCATCTGCTCCATCAACTGATGAGAAAACCATAAGCAATAGTAAAACTTCTTCACTTCAGTCAAAAGACCATCAAAGTTCCTTAACCTCTACTCCATCAGATGAAAAAGCTAATGATGAAACCCAGGCATCATCATCCACACCTCTTACAGACACAAAGAAACCAAATCCCAGCGAGCCAGAAAAGAAGACTGTCGTCCAAACTGTGAAAAAAGATGACCCTGTTTCAAAGCCCAATACCTCAAAGGTACAAGTCAGCCAGCCTTCAGTCAGCTCTCTGACAGACACCTCCAGCACAGCACCAACACCTTCCCTTCCAGTCAGACCTTTACAGTCCAAACCTTTCACAGTCCGGGATCCAGACGATGATTCAGACTTCTTTGATCGTGATGTTCCTGTCACTGGTAAGTGGTTGCTAGTATCATTATCTGAGTATTTTGCTTTTTTTAAAGTAAAATGATAGAAAGTCTCTTAGATTATATGTATGAGATGAATAGCAAATTGCTTTGAATTAAATGAAATGAAAATCTTGAGATATATATACATCTGTGCATACATGCTTTGATTTTTTCTGTATTTATATTTTTCCTTTCATTCTTTTCTTTTTCTTTGCATTGCTCCTTTATCTTTCTCTCTTCTTTTCCGTACTTTATTGCCTGATCATTACCTTTATTTTTGTCCCAGCGACAGCAGCATACAAGGCCATGGTGTCAGGTACAAGAGGGCCAGGCACAGGCATCCCGACGGAGAGCGACAGTGATGACCTTGAGAACCAGATGAGCGCCATGGTGGCCAAGCGAGATGTGCCAAAGTCCAGGTAAAGATGCCAGATGGGGCTGGGAAATGGTAATGAATATAGATAAAGAATTAGATGTGGTTAACCCATTGGGGATGTGAAAACATGCCATGTAGAGACTAGCAACAGATAGATGACATCTTATCACATCACAAGTTTAAGTCCTGATTGCTGAGATGAAATCTTGGGCAAGCTACTACAAAGTGGATAGTTGCCCAGGTACAAAATTGATGAAATTTATCAAACAGTTTTCCTGCTATTGGGTGAAAGAATAGTGAATTAATGATAATGAAGCAATAAGAGGATAAAAGTATATAAAGAATAGGTGTTGGTATAAAGACTGCTATCCAGTGATCCATAGTTACCATTTGATTATCCAATCATTCAAATTTATTTTATTATGCAAAGATATGCAAACAAAGTAAGGGAAAGATAATTATAAAGAACATTTTGCCGGAAAGGTGTTGCAATGAGCATACATTGAAGCTTTAGAAATACTTTTTTCCAGTCCAGTAAGCATTACTTATTACAGGCATGTATTATGCCATTCAATTTCAGGACACTATAAAATTGCATGATCAATAAGCCTATAATTGGTCATTATCAGTAATTCAGCTTTATCAGCTACTAATGATTTTGAATTTTTCAGGCCAAATTTTAAGCCTTTTGCGTCAAGTATCCCCTCACTACGACCTGCACCTCCCAGCACTGATACTGACAGTGTAGACAGTGTTGAAGCTGCTATACAGGCAGCAATGAACAAGCCTAAAGATCAAGGTATGAATATTGTAGTGTTACTGGATGTAGTTGTGATCCTTTGGAGTCGATATTTTAGTTCCATAATAATTAACATTTCTGGTTTTTGGGCTTTGAAAATTGTACTCAGGAATTGAAGCTTCATTTTCATAATAAGTGTAATAAAGAAAATTGTAGCAATGTACATGTTCACAACATATTATAGGAATTCATCCTCTAACAAGACTTCCCATGAAGGTACCTGACACATATATTACTTGTAAATATATGTTTAAAGCAAACTTTTCATCCAGATGTGCCAATCTTTAACTGGTAATAGATGATGCTATTTTAGCTTTTTAAAGTGGTGACTTCACAGATGTAGAAAGTAGCACATGTACTTTTGATTTTTAAATAGAAGTAGAATTTAATATTGTTTAAGACATCTTAAAGAGACCTACAGTATATTTCTATTTTATCTAACACAGTACATGGTAAAAAAAATATTTAGAAGATATTGAGCTAAGAACTTTACAAAAAGAAAATATCTATTTTGCAAAAATGTTTATGAATAATACAACTAAAATATGTAAGTTAGGATTACAAATAGCCTCCATTATGATGTCAAGCAATTTTTTTTCCCCAGCCATTATTGTTTTACACAATATGTATTTCATCCAATAATCCATGTCAGAATGCCCCTACGTCTCAGGAGTGAGGCAAGGCTGTGTCCTGGCACCAACACCCTTCAACACTTGCATGGACTGGATAATAGGCAGAGCTACTATCCAAAGTCAGTGTGGCAGTATCAAGGTCACAGACCTTGACTTTGTTAATGATGTTGCTATCCTAAATGAGTCTCTGGAATCTCTGGTGGTGGTTCTTGATGCATTTAGTGATGAGGCAAAGGCCCTTGGGTCAAGAGGTCTCCTGGACCAAGGCCAAAATCCAGGGTTTTGGTGGGCCTGTTAGGGAAACCTGATCAGTTGAAACATGCTTGTGTAGAAGAGACTGAAGTCACAGAGAGCTTTGCATACCTTGGTAGCCCAGTCCATGCTTTTAGGCTGTCAGACCAGGAAGCCAGAAGATGGATTGATTTGGCAGCAGGAGCCATGAAATCAGTCATCAAGAGGATTTGGAGATGCCGGTACCCTTATGGCAGAGAATTTGCATCTACCATTTGAATGGTGTCTATTATCTCTTTGGGGAGTGAGTGGTGTGGGTATGAGTTCCCACAGGTATGACTGTGTGCTGGATGTGAATGGAGATCGATGGGGGAGCCATTGAGGCTCCCTGATAGTGGAAGCCTTTGCAGGCCTGGAGTTGCTGCTGCTGTGGTCTTGCTCAGTATGGAGGATCGTGGAGTGATGATCTCAGCCCAGTGCTGGAGCTCAATTAGGCATATGCTATGCCAGCTACTCGGGAGTGAGGGGAGCCTGCGGTCTCAGCATTAGTCATCGAGAGGCTGCTGATGGTGAGGTGTGAGGACGTGGGTATGGACCTGAGACCCAACCGGGGTGAAGTATGCTGTGCTGCAGGCTGCAGGGGTTGGCTACACCATTACTATATGTCTTCTTCTAGGCCTTGATACTGTCAGCTTTGCTTTATAGAAGCAAAACATGGACATTATCTAATGCCTTGGAGTCGCATCTTGATGCCTTTTGTAACATGCTCCTATGCTGGATCATGGGGTACAGTTAGCAGGACCATGTGTCCAACCAATGGCTACACCATGAGACTAGCATAGGACCTGTTATTTGCATAATTCAGGACCACCAACTCAGGCTGTTCAGGCACCTAGCTCCTTTTCTTTTAGATGACCCTGCCCATCAGGATGTCTCTTCACAAGATACTTGTAGGTGGAGGAGGCTTGTAGAGAAACCTAGGGAATCGTAGCTTGAGCAGATTGACCAGACCTGTTGCAAGGAACTAGAGATGGGCCAAGGGCCTGCCTGACAGCTCACCATGCAGGACCCCAGGGCTAGAAACAGAGAGTGGATGTGGCTATACATCCCTGTCCACATTTATTGTTAGCCACATAGATTTATTAATGATATGCACTTAAAATCAAGATCTAGATATGTAGGAAATGAAAATAATTAATATACGAAAGATATTATATATACAATATGGTGTGTGTGTGTGTGTGTGTGTGTGTGTGTGTGTGTGTGTGTGTGTGTGTGTGTGTGTGTGTGTGTGTGTGTGTGTGTATGTGTGCGTGTGTGTGAT
>NC_091577.1:1684149-1696649 GCF_042767895.1 Penaeus vannamei
CATCGCCTGAGGTCAAGCCTCAGGCTGTTGCTCCGGGTAGATACCACCTCTGCCACCCCCACCAACATTGCCCTATATAAAAGGGGGCGGTAAGTCGTGGGGCCCAACATCCACCCGGGGGTCCTGAGGGTTTTGCCCCTCAGGGCTCACACTGGGGTAGTAGCTCCCATTCCCATCCTGAGCCCTAGCAATCAACTTCCCCACAGAACCCACAGCCCGCCTCACTTGCTGGGTGGGAGGGTCAGTTCCCCCTCCCAAGCACTGCCAATGAGTTGAAACTGGGGGCAGGGCTGGCCCACCACACCCGAGCCTCCCATTTACCCCAGGAGGCTAAGGGGCAGGAGTTTGTACAGACACATGGCATGTCCACACACACACACATATTTATACATATATGTATATACATATACATAAGCATTTATGCATATGCAAATGTATACTTTAAATCATCATCACCAAGGAGCTAATGTCGATGGGGGCGCATAGTCGCATCTATCCTTCGTTTCCACCTATGAAGATCCCTCATGGCGAGACGACACGGCCCATCTCGAGTTCTTCAGGACAGGTTTGGTCGATCTGCCCAAGCCATGACTTCCTAGGTCATCCCACAGGCCTCCTCCACTCTGGGTTGTCTCGAACAGAGACGACCTGATGGGCAGGATCACCCTGAGGAAAGCAAGCCATGTGGCCGTATAGCCTGAGTTGGCGATCAAGGATTGTGCAGATAACAGGTCCTGTGCCAGTCTCACGGTGCAACCGTTGGTTGGACACATGGTCCCGCCAACAGTACCCCACGATCCAGTGCAAGGACCTATTACAAAAGGCTTCAAGACGAGCTTCCAAGGCACAGGATAATGTCCAGTTTCACTACCGTATAGCAAAAATGGCATTATCGGGGCCTTGAAAACCCGTAGCTTGGTCCTTCTGCACAGGTACAGCCAGCAACAAAAGCGGTGACGCCTCGCCAGTCCTGGGCTCAGTGAATTCATGCCCTTCTTGCCTTGAAAGGAGGCCCGCGTTCAAACAACTAGTGCATAGTTAGTATAGTTTGAATGGGAGGAGGTGGGAAAGTACGGAAATCAGGCGAAGAAGTGCAAAAATGACTGAAATATATATGGAGAGAGAAAGAGAGAGGGATCGCTTTTATTCCTGTTTAGTTGTCACTTTGGTGGATATATTGGAAACCTGCCTTAAGAAATAAATTACCGTTTATTATTTCAAGGTGATGATTATCAAGAAATCTTATCACATCGTTTTATTTCAATTCCTTATCATATTTTCTATATAAAAAACTTAAACCTTATTGGAACTGTATTCATATTAATATTCGTCAGACCGAAATATCCTTCATTCATATATGAAGGGTGTATATTAATATGTGGCTCTGCATTATCCTAAGTAACTTGATGCTAATGTTATAGACATTAATACATTCTGTAAGTATATGATTGCGAGGGGCGGAGCCAAGTGGCCCATCACACTCAAGTTGACCCCAACCAAACCGTGCTTCGCGATTCATGAACGCGACTGGAGGTCGTGGTTCGTAGGAGACACCCAAACGAAATAAAAGGAAAACAAGGGAATCGATACCTATACCTTTACAACCTATTACCCTCAAAGTTATGCGGGCAAAGCCATTTATTAATGTTTGGTAGCCCAAGAGGCGCTATTTGAGACGATACATTATTCACACCCACAAATATTACACACAGTGTGTATGTGTGTGTGTGAGGGAGAGAGAGAGGTGGGGGAGTGAGTGAGAGGGAGAGAGGGGGGTGCAGACAATAGCCTGGGTATGATGGGACTGAAACATAGCCGAACACTCGCTCCATGCTTTACCTAGCGAATCTAAATCATCCCCTTCTTCGCCCCCCTTTCCTAACTATGTCCAGGCTGTTTGAACATGGGCCACCTTTCAGGGCAAGAAGGGCAAGATCTCTCCAAGCCCAGGTATGGCCAGGCGACATCGCTTTTGTTGTTGGGTGTACCAACATTTCCACATACTCTTGTCGAGAGAGTTCATGACCTCTGCTGCCAGGCCAATCCGTCTGCTGGCTTCCTGGTCTGACAGCCCAGTTTTATGAACTACACTACCAAGGTATGTAAAGCTCTCTGTGACTTCAATGTCCTCGCCACAAGCACATACCGACTGAACAGGTTCTCCTAGCAAGTCCCCAAAGTCCTGGGCCTTGGTCTTGAATGCTAAATGCATCAAGAGCCACCACTAAGGTTTCCAGACTCAGATAGAATAGCAACATCATCAGCAAAGTCAAGGTCGGTAACCTTGATATTACCCAGCACTGCTCCACAATGACTTTGAACAGTAGCTCTGCCCAGTATCCAGTCCATGCAAGTATTGAAAAGTGTTGGTGCAAGAACACAGCCTTGCCTCACTCCTGAACTAAAAGGAAAGAAGCTCGACATGCCCCCACCACACTTTACAGCACTTTCAGTACCAGTATACAGGCTTGCCATCAGTCTAATAATCGTTGTTGGAATTCCTCTCAGTCTCAGGATCTCCCAGAGTGATTCTATTATTCTATTATTATAGACCACAGTTGAACTTTAAAACTAAAGGCATTATAAACAACATATCATTAGAGTATCACTTTAATGCATATATCAGTATAATAACAAATAACATGAAGTTAATTAGAAATCTTCATTTTAGATATTCAAAACATGAAAAATGAAAACAATAAAATTAAAAGGATACCAGTTCCTAGTATTTCAATATTTTAGGCATATATTTTACATTACATTAAACTGAATATATGAGAAGATAATTAGATGCAACTTTAAAATAGCAACATATTACATTTCTTTTTCTTTTATTGCTATCAAATATTGTCATTTTTTGCCTTATTCATTATAAAGAGCCTACTATAAGAATCTTTTAAAATCATTACACCTCCCTAAATCACAAAAAAACAAAAATACAGCAAAATTCCACATCAAAATATCTTATGTACAGGTTGAATATTCAATAAATACCCAAATCTTATTAAATATAAGTGCTCTCAGCCCTATAACAAGAAGAGTCTTTATAATACCGTGTTTACTTTTCACAGATCAAAACAGATTGAAAAATAACAAAATATCTCCTTTGGAAATCATTTACACTCTGTGTGTGTGTGTGTGTGTGTGTGTGTGTGTGTGTGTGTGTGTGTGTGTGTGTGTGTGTGTGTGTGTGTGTGTGTGTGTGTGTGTGTGTGTGTGTGTGTGTGTGTGTGTGTGTGTGTGTGTGTGTGTGTGTGTGTGTGTGTGTGTGTGTGTGTGCAAATATGGATAAGTGTGGATATCCTGTGCCTGTGCATGTGCCTGTCCATATGAGTGTGGCTGTACATGTACATGTATATATATATAATTGTACATGTTTGTGAATGTGAGTGTGTCTGTTAGTGAGTAAGTTCATGTCCATTTGCATGTGCATGCAACTGAATAAGCACATGCGTACTTGTGCGTATTAGCATACTCGTGTTATACCATAATGGTATAGACATATGAGACATACACATATGTTCAGTTCACGATAACTATAAATATGTTAAAAAAATAATAAATAAACACATGCAAATAATTAAATAAGTATCTTTTTGAAGCACATAAGCGCAAATAAGCATCCATACACATGAATACGTACACGTTAATAACTATCGGTAATATTCTTTCCTTTGCAGTTAACATTCACTTTTTAAAGAAAAATCACAATAGGCAACTAAAGTGGAAAAAAATATCATAACATATGTATTCATGATATTCATAATAACATGATAATATAAGTAATAATATCAATAATAATAATAAAAAATAATAATAAAAAATAAAATAATAATAATGATGATGATAGCATCACCACTACTACTACTAGTAATAATAATGGCCCTTTCTATCCAGTGCATCCTACAATATTCCTGCACTAATGACCATACACACAGACTTTTCAAATATGAGGCTCAACAATAATTATAATGTTGATAATAATGAAGATAAAATACTACAACTACCACTGGTTATGGTAATAGATTCAATAAAACAAGAAAAATCAAATAGTTTATGAAAAGAGCAATAAACAACTGACGCATAATGTTACAACTTAAGATGCAATTTTCAGAAAAATAAACATCTATTTTCCTAGAAAATAACATTAATTCCTTTGACTATAAAAAAAATATTACAATGTTAATATCAATAGGGATAATAATAATACCTCATAATGCTGACCATCATAATGAAAATTATAATAATAATAATAATGGTGGTTTTAGTAGTAGTAGTACTAGTAGCTGTAAAAGTAGTAGTAGTAGTAATAGTAGAAGTAGAAGTACTACTACTTCTACAAATACTACTACTAATAATAATAATAATAACACTGATAATGATGATAATCAATGACAACAATAATCATAATAGTAATAATAAAAAAAATAATAATAACAACAACAATAATAACAACTATAATAATAATAATAATAATAATAATAATAATAATAATAATAATAATAATAATAATAATAACAATAATAAGAATAATAATACAATCATCACATAAAACAATAATAATGATAAAAATACTACTATTAATAATAATAATTACAATAACTAATAATAATAAATATAATAATAATTATAAAAATAATAATCATCATCATCATCATCATAAACGTAATAACAATAAAAACAATAATAATAATAATGATGATGGTACTACTAATACTTCTAATAATAATAATAATAATAATAATAATAATAATAATAATAATAATAATAATAATAATAATAATAATAATAATGATAATATCAATAATAATAATAATAATAATAATAATAATAATAATAATAATAATAATAACAATAACAATAATGATAATAACAATAACAATAATAATAATGATAATAATAATAATAATAATAATAATAATAATAATAATAATAATAATAATAATAATAATAATAATAATAAAGACAATATTAATAACGATAATAATAAAAATAATATTGATAATGATAATGAAAATAATAACAGAAATAGTAATAATAATAATAACAATTATAATAATAATAATAACAATTATAATAATAATAGTAACAATTATAATAATAATAATAATAATTTCAAAAAATAACAATAATAACAATAATAATAATAACAATAATAATAATAATAATAATAATAATGATAATAATAATAATAATCATAATAATAATAATAAAAATACTAATAATAACAATAATGATAATGAATTATTATTATTATTATTATAGTAATAACAATAATGACAATAACAATAATAATAAAAATAAAAGTTATAATGATAACAATCATTATCACTTTATTAAAATAATAAGATAAGATTAATAATAATGACAATGATAATAATAATAATAATAACTATCATTATTATTATCATGATTATTCTTATTATAATCATGCTAATGATAATTATGTAAAAATTATATCAATAATGATAATGACTGATAATAATAATAATAATAATAATAATAATAATAATAATAATAATAATAATAATAATAATAATAATAATAATAATAGTAATAATGATAATGATGATGATGATAAATAACAATAGTAAAAAAATACAAATAATAATAACAATAATAATAATAATAAAAATAATAATAATAATAATAATAATAATAATAATAACAATAATAACTATGATAATAATAATAATAATCATAACAATAACAACAATAATAATTATTGTAATTATCATAATTAATATTATTTCTATTATTATTATCATCATTATTATTATCATTACTATCATTATTATCATAACAACATTAATAATAATAAAAATGGTAATAATAATAATAACAATAATAATAAAAATAATAGTAATAATAATAACAATATAATGACAATGATAATAATAACAAGAATGGTATTAATTTTAATAATAATTATAATCATAATCATAATAATAATAATAATAATAATAATAATAATAATAATAATAATAATAATAATAATAATAATAATAATAATAATAATAATAATAATAATAATAATAATAATAATAATAATAATAATAATAACATAAAAAAATAATAATAATAACAAAAAAAAAATAAAAATAATAATTATAATAAAAAAAATAATAATAATATCATAAGAATAAATATCCTTCTCATTATTAGCAATAACTTGAAGTTTCACGATAATATAATATAACCATATAGTTACAATAATATCAATAATGAAAAAAAAACTAGTTTAAGCTATAATAATAACAAATATGATAATTCTAATAATAATCATACTGGTGACAATAACAATCAAAAGTTGATACCAATACCTACATTTCCTCAAATAGGAACATTGCCAAAAATCATAGACGCTAAGCAATAATCAAATTTAATTCCAGCGATTCAACAAATGAATTCAACAGAATCAGATACATAGATATCCAAAAGATTAAAATAATAAGGAAGCAAACAGATAATAAATAATAAATAATAAATAATAAATAATACGTAAAGGCATATATCACCCTTTACATAAATCAAAAAATATTCAAACAAAATCTAATTTTTGATAGATAAAATTTTATAGAACAATAAGATATACCATAATTCTTCAACACTGCATGATAACTCCTTATTGAATCGTTTCTCAAATTAAACACTAACGATGTTATTTTTTGGGTGTTTACTGATGCTTATCAGGAATATAATCACCATATTCCAAAAAAATTATAATCATACACAATTATCACTATCATTTGAAACTTTAATATTAGCAGCAGCAATATTACCATGTAGTATTGTAATTTCAATTATTCTGATAGGCTAATAGAAAAGAAAGAAAAAATAACAAACTATGCAATAGAAAAAGTTAAAAAGAAAACAAGAAAAAAACAAAAAATGGCACAAAATCATGTTCTGCTCATCAACCCACACGTTTAATTAGTTTATATTTAATCACACCAAGTAACAAGCTCATCATTCATTAGTCAAATCTTTCACTTACAAATCCTCAAATACTTCCTGAAGACCACACAGTTTACACAACTTTTGTCAGATGATACACATTTGTACATTAAGAGTATGTTTTTTTGAGTTTCCAAAATCCATAGCTAATGTTAACTCAACAAACAAAGGCAGAACCAAAGTACTTATTTTTGGTCAGAGAACTGGGAACTAGAGAGCTTTCCTTTTTTTTCTTGAGACGGATACTGACTCTTCACATAAAAACTGGACCTAGCATATTCATATATACACACAGTAATTTGCCTAACTTGAACACAATTATCATTTCTACAAGATACTCCAAATGCCTAGCACAATGTTCAAGAATAGTAAAACACTCCCCATTATTGTGATGATGACATGGACAATTCTTCTGGTCACTTGGTCACATCTGGAGGCCAAAAAGAGATCAATCATAGCCCCAAAGATCCAATAGCCATCCAGGTGTAGGACCGGGACCATGTTCAGGACTGCCAGAGCACCTGAAAACTTGATCATGTAATCACAAAGCGTCTCCAGGGTACCAGGCCATGTCAGGGGGACAAAAGAAAACTTGGGGATGTAGCTAGTCAGCGTCACAGTGTGGAAGAGGTACGCTGGTGGCCCTAGGTAGAGCACATCATCCTTCAGCTCCCCCTTCTGGCCTCGCCGGCTAATCTGCAGGAGTCGTGAGGCATTCCGCAATGATGGGGCTAAGCAGTGGCTGTCAGCTGGGCATGCCACCGAGTTGATGCATGTTTTTGTGCTGGCAAAAAAAAAAAAAGTTTTCATTTTAATAGAATAAAGGATCATTAGGCCCTCTGCCTGAGCTAAAAAAAACTTTTAGTGAAAACACAATGTAAAATCTAAAAAAAAAAGAGTCAGACAAAGTGAGAGAGAGAGGGAGAAAAAAGCATGTTCATTCACACATCACTAATCATATATGCCTGAACCCTCAAATAAAGAAAGAAAAAAAGAAAAAAAAAAGAAAGAAAAAAAAAATACAAATAAATAAATAAATACCTCAGTGATATGGCCATTCGTGCAGGCAAGCAGGAGAATGGTTGCATGGCTGCCACTCCCTTATCTGAGTCCCGGTCCTCAAGGAGTTCAAAACACAGATGAGCTTCACTGTCCCCGCTGCAGCACTGGACTGATCCATCTGCACCCTCGAAAGCTGTAAATATTAGGCTTGGCTTATCAACTTCGCCCAATCACGGCTTAATTAGCTAAAAATGGTAAGTTACTTTATCAATTACTTTATATGGTATGATGCTTTATGATTTAACCTTTCAAATTCCTTTGTGTTAGAGAAAAATGGTGTTCATATGCATGTTTAAAACAAAGTGGAGACGATATTTACATGCAGAAATATCAGAATAAGATTACTTTTAAGGCATAACAGAAAAGAGAGAGGACACAACATAATAAAATCAAAGCAAATAGGAAACAAAAGAAAACAAATAAACAAATATCATACAAACAGGTAAACAAAAACAAAAACAAAAACAAGTAAATAAACAATAATAATAATAATAATGATAATAATAATAATAATAATAATAATAATAATAATAATAACAACAACAATAATAATCATAATATCAATAAAAATAACAAAAAAAAAAATATAATAATAATAATAATAATAATAATAATAACCATAACAATAATAATCACAATCATTATCTTAATAATAATAATAATAATAATAATAATAATAATAATAATAATAATAATAATAATAATAATAACAATAATAATAATAAAAAAATATTATTATTGTATTTCTCGACACATATATTTGCCACTCTTTGTTTCATACCTCTTTTATCACACTTTGTCTCTGTCTCCCTCATTCTTACCTCTATTCTTTAGGAATATTTTGTGCAAATAGCTCAATATTGGGTGAGAGTCCAACTCTGCAATGACAGACAAACAATATGGAGGGGGCTAAAAATAAATGTGTAAAAACAATGAAGAAAAGTATAAAAAAAAAGAGGAAGAGGAGGTGAAGGAGGAGTAGGAGGAGGAAGAGGAGGTGGAGGAGGAGAAGAAGAAAAAGAGGAGGAGGAGGAGGAGGAGGTGATGGTGGAGGAGCAGGAGAAGAAGAAAAAGAGGAGGAAGAAGAGGAAGAGGAAGAGGAGGAGGAGATGGAGGATAAATTATGAAAAAAATCAGAAGAAGAAGAGGTGGAGGAGGAGGAGGAAAAGAGGAAGTGGAGGAGGAGGAAGAGGAGGAGGAAGAGGAGGTGAAGGAGGAGGAGGAGGAGGAGGAGGAGGAGGAGGAGGAGGTGGAGGTGGAGGAGGAGGAGGAGTGGGAGGAGGAGGAGGAGGTGGAGGAAGAGTGGGAGGAGGAGGAGGAGGAGGAGGAGGAGGATGAGGAGGAAGAGAAGGATGAGGATGAGGAGGAATAGGAGGAGGTGGAGGAGAAGAAGAAAAAGAGGAGGTGGAGGAGAAGAAGAAAAAGAGGAGGAGGAGGAGGAGGAGGAGGAGGAGGAGGAGGAGGAGGAGGAGGAAGAGGTGGAGGAGCAGGAGGAGAAGAAGAAAAAGAGGAGGAAGAAGAGGAAGAGGAGGAGGATAGATTATGAAAAAAATCAAACATATAAAAGATTAATGATTGCTTCCAAGTTAATTAATACAAATGTTAATTGTCAAATGTTAGTCTAGTGTTACATCAATTTCTTTTAATATCACTATACTTTTATATTCTAAAATCTTTATAACGTTTGTCTATATTCAACTAGTTTCTGAAATAATACAATCTCTATATAACCACAATTACCAAAATTATCATCACTATCAATATTTTTGTGATCATAATCCATTCTCATTTTCACTCTCATATGTCTCATTACAAGAAACAGTAATGGTAATCCCAATACACAAATAACCTCTCGCTGGGTGGCATGTACATAAATGTCATGGCTGTTGTGGACAAAGTAGCTGGTGGTATCCAACACCACCCTTCCAGTGCCTTTGGCTCATCGGACAGAGGCTGTATTTCTCTGATGGTAGTGGCATTATTTCTAAGGTAAAACTTTTAGGAAATAGTACCTAAAGTGAAGGAATACCTTCAAAAATTTGATTTTTTGTAAACCAAAATACAAGCTTTGAGGTGCTTAATATTACCCACAAACTACTAAACAAGTCGGGCGCAAATGGTAAACTGTCGATGTATGCCTATAAACCTGCAATCATGTCCAATTGCCAAATTTTTGACTCTGTGTTATTGGATTAAAAGAACTTTAACCAAAATAAACTTGTCATTGTTTTAATGTATTTTGCTTCCTTTTCCTCATACAAGGAGCATTTTGTTGTTTTATCAGTTTCAACATTTTCTTTATCTTATGTAGTTGAAAAGAAACATTTCTTTCTTCACATTTTCATTCATACTTTCATACTCATTACAAAGAACAAGTTTCATACATGCCTCTTGTGCAAGTGTGCATTCAAGCCATTTTCTTGCTTTATATTTAAATTTATTTCTTCATTCATTCTAATCTCTTACATTATGTTTGTTTTATAAAACAAAGAAGGATTTTTTTCCCCCACCCATAAAGAATTTTATTAAATACATTAATGGAATACACATTCTGAATGCAAGAGAAAGAAATCAACTCTTTATTATTTAAGAATTAGAGTAACTTAAAAAGAAACATCAGCTACTGGGTCTCAAAAACAAGTTAGTTTCTTATTTCAAATATGACAAACAAATGCAAATAAAGACAGCATAATACACCACAAGAAATTTCCCTTTATTTAATCTGAGTTCCAGATAAATTCCCACAAACCACTATCCTCAAACACAAAATCACATCCAAGGCCACACCAATTTTATTTGTTGCTTCTCAGAAAAAAAAAAAAAAAAAACAGGTGGAATTTTTTTTCTATTACTTAGAAAATGTCTGAGGTGAAGATATAGGGCTTACAGAACATAAAGAATAACAGGTTTATTCGTTTTCGCTTTTAATGGCACGTTTTATGTAATGAATCCCGTCTTTTGATCTATTACTACAATTTCCAATAAAGAACATTACTGAATTTACATGTGTTACATTTACTACTGTCACTGTAATTTTCATTTCGTATGATGTCAACCCAAAGTTTAATGAGCCAGTAATATTAAAAATACAAAATACCCATACCCAAAAAATAACAACCCGTACAACAACAATAGTTAGCCATGCTGAGGCCCTTTCCACTGTTTTTTTGCTGCCTTCTTTGACATACAAACTTTCAGCTTTACAAAGAAAACATAAATCTGCTCTACTGTCTACATACTCTATAAACTACTTTACAAGTAAACTCTAAACTAAACTAATCCTATTTTAAAACTATAAGTTTAGTTTAGTTCTAGAATTCAGAGTGACGCACACCAGCACCCTACAAAACCCTCTAAGGTGCCACATTGTTTTGAAAGATAAAATGCTTCCTGACTGGTTGTCCTTCAGCATGTGACTACAAAGAAGCTCTCTAAGTGGTTTCTGCCAGCATGTGCATCTGATAGAGGCAATATTTACAGGTTTGCGAAAGCAAAACTTGTAGTAGTTTTTAGTCCGGCTTTAATTTCCCCCATGTGCAAAACACTGAAGCAGCAAATCTGAGAAGCAACAAATAAAATTGGTGTAGCCCAATAATAAAAGAGACATTAAAAGAAACTACAACAAAACAGATAAATACAAAAATAACTAAAAAGACATAGATAAGAAATAACTATACTATCACAAAAACCTCATGTGATATCAAGAACATCTAGCAAAAGTATGAACATATCACCATAGATCTACAAGAAAAAGATGAAGAGGAAGCCAAGAGAACACTGACAAATATGCAGTAGTGTAACATTACCAAATGCAGAAAAATGTTGCATAATACAGAAGAAATATATGGAACACTAAGAAACACCAAAACATGCTAAAGAACATAGAAAAAATGTTGTCACAGAAATTACAAGTACCATTATCAAAATTAAAATATATATCACAATATCAAAAAAGAATTAAGACAAAGCTGTCTTTATGTTAAAAAAGAAACATCAGCAATGCATAAAGAGATAGCATTTGCAATGTCTCTATGTTATTTATAACTGATGGCTTAATTTTAAAATATTTAATAAATGTTGATATGAACAACAGGGAAGGACACAAAAGAACATAAAAAAGACTCAAAACAATAAGAAAGACTGAAGAAAACTATGAACATTCAAACACACTAAAAATAAGCAACACCTAAGAACAATTGTCCTTTGAAATGACTAGGGCCACCGTCAGGCTGTCATGGCCCTGGGGCAAAGAACAGGGCCAGGCCCTCAGGGCCACATCCTTTTTAGGTGGGAAATGCCTTTTTCAAATAGGAAACGCCCATTTTTCCTTAAACTTTTATGTTAATACAAACTGTATGTTACTCGACTTTACAATCAAGAACTTGCAATCAAGAATATGTTACTAATATCACATAAATATCGCTAGTTTGGCAGAAGACTGAGGACATTTTATTAACTACTTCCTTATTTTCATTTTATCA
>NC_091577.1:1716649-1719149 GCF_042767895.1 Penaeus vannamei
TTTATTTTATGAAATCGTCGCTGTGAGTGATTTGATAATTAATAGTTTACTGATTTGTGAAGAAAAGGAAAGAGAGAAACTACACCCACACGTGCCTTGGAAATCCTTGCTTTATTTTGTCGTCTTCGTCTGCTCAAACTCCCACGAATGTGAGAACAAGAACACGGAAGAACGGAAAAAGCAGAAAAATCCGCCACAAGAACGCTGGAAGGAAGAAGGATAACAGGAGAAACAAGAAATAACCACACACGCCTCGCGCCCTCCACCCGCCCCTTCCACCGCATTCTTATTTTCCGCCCCCTTCCCCCCATTCATGATTTTTAAACAATTAGCAACTAAAACACCCATTGACAGAATCTTGATCGCGTTCATTCATAAATCCGTGTGTCGTCGGGAGGGTTGGCACACCTCAACCCTCCTTATTTTACACATTTGATTCCCTCGCTTCACAACTGGTCACCCTCGTGACACTAGTAAAAACCTTCAACAAAATCAACCTCCAATTATAACATTCTGCTGTCACCTATCGGAAGGAATTTTTGAAAAAAAGTTCATACACTCACCAGCCTCAAACTTCCTCTCCCCTCTTCTTCCTTCCTCCCCTCTACCCATCCGAGAGTACTCATTATCCCATCTCCCATTCTCAATCGGACGAACTGGGATTTACCTCCCCATTCCCCATTTGTTTAAAAAAAAATAGACACCGCGTTCATTCATAAATCCCTTGTCGCTCCGAGAGAGTTGGCATACCTCCTCCCAGCGCCGTTTCCCCTCACTCGCTTCCCCATTGCCCTGCAGCCAGTCCGATTCGGCCTCCCCATTCCCCATTAATCCACAAATCCTTCCTACCTGACCGCGTTCATTCATAAATCCCTTGTCGCGTCGGGAGTGTTGGCACACCTCTCCCCAACCTTGTTTCCCCTCTCCCGCCTCCCCCTCCCCCCCAGCCAGCCCGGTTCGGCCTCCCCACTCCCCATTAATCCCCAAGGCCCCACTCGGCGAGTGCACAAATCCCCCCCTCCCTGACCGAGTTCATTCATAAATCCCGTGCGGCGTCGGGAGGGTTGGCCGCCCTGGCTCGCACTCCAAGATGGCGACGAGCGGCAAGCCTCGCCACGGGCAGCCCAAGAACATCTCCTCGCTCATCTCGCGTCTCCACGGGGCCTTCGCCGATGCCATGGCGCCGCCCAAGCTCGTCATAGACAGACGGACCTTAGAGAAAACTTGGAAGCTCATGGACAAAGTGGTAAAGCAGTGCCAGCAGACCAAGATGAACCTGAAGAACTCGCCTCCCTTCATCTTGGATATTTTGCCTGACACTTACCAGCACTTGAGGCTCATTTACACCAAATACGAGAACAGTCTCCACACTCTCAACAATAACGAGTATTTTAAGGTGAGTCTCGTGCCTTGTGCCCTCCCCATCACCCTGTGACACCTGACACAATCCTTATTTACCTTATTTACACCGAAATTTACTACTATTTCTGTTAGTTTCCATCATTTATCATTATTTCTATCATTTCTATTATCATTTCTCTCAATGTGTCATCAGGTTTCTGTTATTCCGAAGCGTATTATCATTTATTATTTCTTTCCCTTATTCCCACCAAACGGGAGGAGAAACTGCAAACTCCCAATAGGAAAGATGGTTTTGTTATTTACCTGCAATTTATCTACCTATTTATCAGTGGACGCTTTTCGTGCCCTGGGCTTAGTTCACCAATTTGTGAGAAGGTTGTGTTGACACTGTGAGAATTCATGAGTAAGAATGAGAATAAGAAAGAATGAGAATGAATGAGTAAATAAGAGTTAAGGATATGTGTGACTATGAATGGGAATAATACTGATCAACAGGATTAAGAAAATAAAGAATAAGAAAAAGGAAAATATAAGGACACGCTGGTGAAGGTGGTGTTGTCTTGTTTATTGCAATGTTTATACATATTTTTTTTTTAGTTAAAGTGGGTTTGTGTTTTCCATTTGTAGAGAATTTGTTTATGTCAGTGTTTTTTTATCTGAATTTTAAAGAAGGTCAAGGAGGAGGTTTGTTAAAGGGGTCTTAGATGTCATTATTTTCTTTTATTACTATTGTGAGTGGTGTGTGTGGTTTCATCTTTTGAAAGGTAGTATATTTTGGATTAGATATATATAGCTGTATATATGTATATATATTTTTTGTAAGGCAGGCAATGTCCACCGTAATTTTTATCTAACTGCAAGGATCTTTTGCGTACCGGAAAATTATATGGTTCCATTGTGTGTGCTGTTTGATGTTGGTCCCCAGAGAATATTGAAGTTATCCATTGAGATGTGGTTTCGAGATAGGATTTTAAGGAAGGTGAAGAAGGTATTTTTGTCATATGCAGTATGTATATGCCAGATCTTCGGCTTAGGAGTAGTGTGTTACAAAGTGTGTAAGGTAGATATGATAGTATTATGGGTTATGTAAAGACTTGTTTTAGTGAAGATTAGATTAACCCATTGGATATTATGTAGG
>NC_091577.1:1739149-1749149 GCF_042767895.1 Penaeus vannamei
CAATTAAGACTTTCAACCACCTGTTCAGCGTTAAACTTTCCCTGTATGATCAGGAACCTTAGATTTCCATCCTCGTTATGTAATGTTATTAACTTGCAAATTATTTTTTTATAGATGTTATACTATAGTTATTGGTGAGATTAGCGGAGAAAAAGTGATCTCTTGTAATTGCAATAAATTAAAGGAAGACTGAAGCCAGAGGAAGGGAGAGGGAGAGGGAGAGGGAGAGGGAGAGGGAGAGGGAGAGGGAGAGAGAGGAGAGGAGAGAGGAGAGGAGGAGGAGAGGAAGGAGAAGGAGAGAGAGAGAGGAGAGGAAGGAGGGAGAGAGAGAAGAAGAAGAAAAAAGAAGAAGAAGAAGAAGAAGAAGAAGAAGAAGAAGAAGAAGAAGAAGAGAAGAAGAAGAAAGAGAAGAGAAGAAAGAGAAGAAGAAGAAGAGAAGAGAGAAGAAAGAAGGAGAGAGAGAGAGAGAGAGAGAGAAGAGAGAAGAAAGAAGAGAAGAAGAAGAAGAAGAAGAGAGAGAGAGAGAGAGAGAGAGAGAGAGAGAGAGAGAGAGAGAGAGAGAAGGAAGAAGAGAGAAGCGAGGAAGAAGAGAGAGGAGAGAAGGAAAGAAGAAGAGAGAAGGAGGGTAGAAGAGAGAGAAGGAAGGAGGAAGAGAGAAGGAAGGAGAGAGAGAGAGAAGGAAGGAGAGAGAGAGAAGGAAGAGAGGAGAAGAGAGAGAAGGAAGGAGAGAGGAGAGAAGGAAGGAGGAGAGAGAGAGGAAGGAAGAGAGAAGGAAGGAGAGAGAGAGAAGAAGGAAGGAAGAGGAGGAAGGAGGAGAAGGAAGGAAGGAGAGGAAGGAGAGAGAGAAGGAAGGAGAGAGAGAAGGAAGGAGAGAGAGAGAGAAGGAGAGGGCGAGAGGGAAGGAAAGGAGAGAGAGAGGGCGAGAGGGGAGGAAGGAAGGAAGGAAGGGAGAGAGAGAGAGAAAGACAGAAAGAGAGAGAGGGAGGGAGAGAGAGAGAGAGAGAGAGAGAGAGAGAGAAGAGGAGGGAGAGTGGGAGTAGAAAAAATGGGAGAGAAAGAGAGAATGCGATATGGACGGGAGAGAGGTGAAGAAAGGACAGGTAAAGGGGTGGGGGGTGGGGGGTGGGGGTGAGTGCATGGGGGGAAAGGGCACGTAGGGGCGGTGGGAGGTATTGTTCACCGACGATCAAGGTTGTTCTCTGACGTCAGGCGGAAGGGGAAGGGGTGGGGGTGGGGTGGGGGGTGAGGGTGAAGCTAGAAAAGGAGGGATGAGTCAGGGGGTGGGGAGGGTGGTGGTGGGGAAGGAGGGATGGTGGGTCAGGGGAGGGGTGGGGTGGGGTAGGGTGTGGTGGGGTGGGGTGGGGAGGGGAGGGGAGGAGAGGAGGAGGGGAGGGGGAGGGAGGGAGGGAGGAGGAGGGAGGGGGAGGGAGGGGAGGGGGAGGGGAGGGGAGGGGAGGGAGGGAGGAGGGGCTGTAGTGTTCATGAGAGCTCAATCAAAGAGGTAAAGGGGACGGGGGAGTTGGGGGAGGAGCGGGGGCAGGGGGGTGTTGGGGGGAGAAGAGATGTTGATGGTGGATGGTGATGGCGTGTGTGTGTGTGTGTGTGTGTGTGTATGTGTGTGTGTGTGTGTGTGTGTGTGTGTGTATGTTTGTGTGTGTGTGTGTGTGCGTTTGTGCGTGTGTGTGTGTGTGTATGCGTTTGTGTATGTGTGTGTGCGTGCGTGTGTGTGTGTGTGTGTGTGTGTGTATGTGTGTATGTGTATGTGTATGTGTATGTGTATGTGTATGTGTGTATGTGTGTGTATGTGTATGTGTATGTGTGTGTATGTGTATGTGTATGAAAGAAAAGAAAAAAATCTAAGAAAAGAAAAAAAAAAGTTCCATGGAAACAACGGCAACTACGCATATTTCCCCCCCCCCAAAAAAAAAAAAAAATAAATAAGCCACGGTCATCGAGATATTTGGTCTTTTTTTTTTTTTTTTTTTTTTTTTCGAGAGTGACTGCGAAGGGGCTGCAGGGGAATGAACGTAGCCATTCTCATTTTTATTCGTTTGTTGTTATTGTTTATTATCATTATTGTTGTTATTGTTGTTATTATTATTATTATTATTATTATTATTGTTATTATTATTATTATTATTATTGTTGTTATTATTATTATTATTATTATTATTATTATTATTATTATTATTATTATTATTATTATTATTATTATTATTATTATTATTATTATTATTATTATTGTTATTATTGTTATTAGTTATTATTGTTATTAGTTATTATTGTTATTATTATTATTATTATTATTATTATTATTATTATTATTATTATTATTATTATTATTATTATTATTATTATTATTATCGTCATCGTCATCGTCATCGTCATCGTCATCGTCATCGTCATCGTCATCGTCATCGTCATCGTCATCGTCATCGTCATCGTCATCATCATCATCATCATCATCATCATCATCATCATCATCATCATCATCATCATCATCATCATCATCATCATCATCATCATCATCATCATCATCATCATCATCACCACTTTTGCTATTACTGTCAACGTTATTATTATTAATATCATTATTATTAATGTTGTTGACGTTGTTGGTATTATTACTATTTGCTCGTTACAGCGTGTACTGTATACCTGTCATGGTATGTATTTCCTGCAATTATCATGCTTCTTTTCCTTTATTATCCACGATTACGGAGCCAACTCAATGGCATTAACTTCCTCAGCTTTATGGAATGGAAGCAGGGAAGAGGCAGCGCCCCCGAGAATGGTAATGGTGGTGGTAATGGGCGGGGGTTGCTTCGGGGTCTCGTTTTTGTTATTATTTTTTTTTTTCATGGGATTCGGCGAAATGGGGGCGTGTCTCCGGGAGATTTCGACTCGTCCGTTGGATCGGTCTGTGGCCGCGGTTGGGAGAGGGTACGCACGCACACACGCACACGGACACCTACTGGTACACCCACACCCGCTCATACACCCACACCTACACCCCCTACTCCCACACCCAGGCCTATTTCACCACACCCACACCCAGTCCCCCACGCCCATACCCACTCCCCCACGCCCATACGCACTGCCCCACGCGCATACCCACACCCACGCCTACACCTACTCCCCACGCCCACACCCACTCCCCCACGCCCATACCTACTCCCCCACGCCCACGCCTACTCCCCCACGCCCATACCCACTCCACATCGCCCATACCCACTCCCCCACGCCCACACACACTCCCCCACGCACATACTCACTCCCCCATGCCCATACCCACTCCCCCACGCCCACACCCACTCCCCCACGCCCACACCTACTCCCCACGCCCATACCCACTCCCCCACGCCCATACCCACTCCCCGACGCCCATACCCACTCCCCCACGCCCATACCCACTCCCCCACGCCCATACCCACTCCCCCACGCCCATACCTATTCCCCCACGCCCATACCTACTCCCCGATGCCCACACCTACTCTCCCACACCCGCACCCACTCCCCCACGCCCACACCTACTCCCCCACGCCCATACCTACTCCCCGATGCCCACACCTACTCTCCCACACCCGCACCCACTCCCCCACACCCACACCTACTCCATGCCCACACCCACACCTACGCCTACACCCATTTCCCCACATGCATGCCCATTCCCCCACAAACACACCCATTCGCATACACACACGCACATACACGCACATGTAAACACACACAGTCCATAGTTAGATTACAGATTAGATCACTTGTCGTCTGATTAGCCATGATTAGCCAGGCATAGTAATAGAACATGGCTGTCCACTTCTCTCTTCCCTTCCGTCGAGTGAAGTGTCTGGGATCCGGGGTGAGTCAAATTATCACAGCTCGTCGGTTTTCTGTTTCCCTTCCTCCCTTCTTTCCGTTTTCTATGAATTTCCCCCCCCCCCCCCGGAGCGAAAGGGAGAAAGAACACGCCTTCCTTTGTTTGATGCCTTTCCCACCTCGTCTTTTTTTTGGTTCCCTTTTGTTTTGTTTTGTTTTTTGCGTCCGTTCGAGCAGATTCGCACAGGAAGGAAGTTGCCGAGAATGCTAGGTCACGTGTCGAACAAGCCCCGCGTTGATTGCCGGGTGCGAATTGCGCGGGTTACCCCCCTTCACAAAGAAAACGGAAGGAGCACAAAGAAAACGGATGCGCGAGGCCGGGAGGAAGGGGGGGGGACGGTAGAGGAGGGGGGCGGGGGGTTGAGGGCTGAAGGATTGTTTTCAAGGTAATATTTCGTCGTTAAATGGCCCGAGTTCAGGAGGCTCGTACTTGTGTGGTGTTGCCTTTGTTTACGCGTGTGTCATGGGTATTTGTGTTTGGCTGTGACGGGCTTTTCCTCTTGTGTTTTTCTGTTGTTTCTACCGTGTGTTTCTTCCTCGGGTCGTGTTTGCTGCTCTTCCCGCCCTTTTCTTCCGCGCAAACATTTGTTAGTACTATTTTCACGTAGACTTTTTTTCCCCTTTATTGTCAGTCAAGATATTCATTTCAAAGGGAGTGAAGGATCGTAATTGTTCTTCATATGTACTGAATTTCCTGTTCGTTGTGCAAGGTATTGGTGCCATTTTGTTTTCTCAGATTTTCGGCTCTTGTTTACGAATAAGAGTATGCTGTTACCAGAAATGTAAGAGTAAATAGGAGTCGTTATTGAAAGCGATTTAATTTTCATCTATGTCAGCGGGATCGAAATCGTATTGTGTCTGCAACCGTAAACTTTTTGTTCGTGATTAAGATTGATTTTGTTCTTTTATACGAATTTTTTCCTTTTCTCCCCTTCCCACCCTCTCCTTTTTCTCCATTTCTTGTTCTCTCTTCCTCCTTCCTCTCTCTACCGTGTTCCTCTTTCTTTCCCCCCTCCGTCTCTCTTTCCCCCTTCCTCTCTCTTCCTCCTTCCTCTCTCTTTCCCCCTTCCTCTCTCTTCCTCCTTCCTCTCTCTACCTCCTTCCTCTCTCTTTCCCCCCTCCGTCTCTCTTTCACCCTTCCTCTCTCTATCCCCCTTCCTCTCTCTATCCCCCTTCCTCTCTCTTCCTCCTTCCTCTCACTTTCCCCCTTCCTCTCTCTTTCCCCCTTTCTCTCTCTTCCCCCTTCCTCTCTCTTCCTCCTTCCTCTCTCTTCCTCTTTCCTCTCTCTCTCCCCCTTCCTCTCTCTCCCGTCTTTCGTGTCTCTTTTCTTTCCATTTTCTTCCCCCTCTCCTTCTCACCCTTCCCGGCGTGTTCTCTCCTTCCCCTTCTTCAATCTCTCTCTCCCCTCCCTTTCCCTTTCAGTGCGTTCTCTCATCTCCCCCTCGCCCCTCCTATCCCTCTTTTTTCTCCTCTCCCTCTTTTTCTCTTCTTCTTCTCCCCTCTTCGTTATCTTATCCTCTTCCTCTCCTTTCCGTTACTCCTTATTTTTCCCCTTTCCTCTTATCACCTTCTCCCTCCCTTTCTTCTTCTTTCCCTTTCCTCCCCCCCCTTCTTCCTCACTTTTCTTTCGTCCTCTTTCTTCCCCTTCCTTCGCTCTCTTGCCTCTCCTCTCCTTCCTTCCTCTGTCGCCTCCTTCACATCCTCCTTCTCTCCTTGTCTTCCCTCCCTCCTCCTTCACCTTTAACGAAGGTGTGGAAAAAAGAAACGAAACTTAAAAGTTACACACACGAATAAAAAAAACAACAACAACGAAGAAAAAAGAAAAAAGACACGAAGCTTAAAAGTTACACACACAAAAATAAGAAATAAAAAATAAATAAATAAAAACAGGAAACACAGCTTAAAATATACACCCACGAAAAAAAAGTAAAAATAAAAGGAAAAAAATGAAAGATTGTCTCCTAGCTCCCTCTCCGTGGCTCCAGGTTGCGTAAGAGGAGGGAGGAGGGAAGCCATGGAAGGGTGGCACTGGCTTGCTCTTCCTTTTTCTTGGTACTGTTAGTATTATCCTTGTTCTTGTTCATGTTCTTGTTCTTCTTTTTCTTTTTCTTTATTATTATTATTGTTGTTGTTGTTGATATCATCATCATCATCATCATCATTTCTTCTTCATTATTGTTGTTATTATTGTTTTTATTATTATGATTATTATTTTTTTCCTTTATATATTTCTTTCTCTTGTTGTTGTTGTTGTTTATTAGTATTATTGTTATTATTATCATTATTATCATTATTATTATTATTATCTTTCCGCTTCTTCTTCTTTTTCCTCTTCTTCTTCTTCTTCTTCTTATTATTATTATTATTATTATTATTTTTATTACTACTAGTATTGGTATTTGTATTGTTTGATTAGTAATATTACAATGATTAATTGTAGAGTTTTTATTATCATCATCATTTTACTTTTGTATTTTTATATTCATTATCTCCAACACGATCACCATCATTATCATTATCGTTTCTTTTCTTTTCGCCGTTATTTTATCGGTCTTTCCCTTCTTCCCATGCGTTGTTGCTGTATTTCTGCGAAGGGGGGGTGGGGTGGATGGGGGATGGAGGAGGGGCGAGAGATAAGAGGAGGGGACTGATAATGAGATAAGAGGTTCTAAGGACGCGCTGATAGAGAGGCAGGTGCTTGGCGGAGGAGGAGGTGGAGGAGGTGGAGGAGGTGGAGGAGGTGGAGGCGAGGGCGGGGGCGGGGGCGGAGAAGGAGGTGGAGGAGGAGGTGGAGGCGAGGGCGGGGGCGGGGGCGGAGAAGGAGGTGGAGGAGGAGGTGGAGGCGAGGGCGGGGGCAGGGGCGGAGAAGGAGGTGGAGGAGGAGGTGGAGGCGAGGGCGGGGGCGGGGGCGGAGAAGGAGGTGGAGGAGGAGGTGGAGGCGAGGGCGGGGGCGGGGGCGGAGGAGGAGGTGGAGGAGGTGGAGGAATAGGTGGAGGAGGAGGTGGCGGAGGAGGTGTTGCAGGTGGAGGATTAGGTGCAGACACACACGCACACACACACACACACACACAGACACACACACGCACACGGACACGCACACGGACACGCACACGCACGCACACACAAACACAAACACGGACACACACACACACACACAAACACACACACACACACACACACATAAACACACACACACACACACACACACACGCACACACACACACGCACACACACACACGCCCTGGTCTCAGGAGATAGGGCCAGGGAAAGGTCGTTTGTCTGTTTATGCCGTGATGAAGCACCGTCTCCCCTCTCCCCCTCTCCCCTCTCCCCCTCTCCCCCTCCCTTCTCCCCTCTTAAGGTAGATAGTGCCGACACCTTTCTCACCTTTTTTTCCCTTCGTTTCTTCCTCCTGTGTTCGTTCCTCCCATTTGTGTTTTTCCTATTTTTCTTTCTTTCTTTTTTTCCCTCCCTTCCTTCCTTCCTTCCCTCCTTCCTCTCTCCTTTCTTCCTTCTCCCCTTCTTTCCTCCCTTTCTTCCTTCCTTCCTTCTTCCCTTCCTCCTCCTCCCTTTCCTCCCTTCCCTCCTTCCCCCTTCCTTCCCCCTTCCCTTCCTTCCTTCCCCCTTCCCTTCCTGCCTCCCTCCCGCCCTTCCTCCCACCCTTCCTCCCCATTCACATTCCTCCTTGAAAAAACGCGTCAAGAAAACCGTAGTGTAGGAAAAGGTAGAGGAAGAGGTAGAAGAGGAAGAAAGGTAGGACGATTGATAACAGTAATAATGATGATAATGATAAGGAGGAGAGGGGGAGAAGGAGGAGGAGGAGGAGGAGGAGGAGGAGGAGGAGGAGGTAGGTAGGTAGGTAGGTAGGTAGGTAGGTAGGTAGGTAGGTAGGTAGGTAGGTAGGTAGGTAGGTAGGTAGGTAGGTAGGTAGGTAGGTAGGTAGGAAGAGTAGGAAGAAGAAAGGAGGAGGAAGAGGAAGAAGAGGAAGGAGGAGGAGAAAGAAAGGAAGAAGAGGAGGAGAAAGAGGAAGAAGAGGAGGAAGAGAAAGAGGAGAAGAAGAGGAGGAGGAGAAAGAGGAAGAAGAGGAGGAGGAGGAGAAAAAGGAAGAAGAAGAAGAGGAGGAGAAAGAGGAAGAAGAGGAGGAGAAAGAGGAAGAAGAGGAGGGGGAGGAAGAGGAAGAAGAGGAGGAGGAGAGGAAGAAGAAGAGGAGGAGGAGGAAGAGGAAGAAGAGGAGGAGGAGGAAGAGGAAGAGGAAGAGACGAGTGGCTCGACGCGAGGGAGGCAGAGTGGGCCGAGGACGGAGGGAGGCAGAGTGGGCCGTGGAGGGAGGGAGGGAGGCAGAGTGGGCCGTGGAGGGAGGGAGGGAGGCAGAGTGGGCCGTGGAGGGAGGGAGGGAGGCAGAGTGGGCCGAGGAGGAGGAGGGAGGGCGGCAGAGTGGGCCGAGGAGGGAGGGAGGGAGGAAGAGTGGGCCGAGGAGGGAGGGAGGGAGGCAGAGTGGGCCGAGGAGGGAGGGAGGGAGGCAGAGTGGGCCGAGGAGGGAGGGAGGGAGGCAGAGTGGGCCGTGGAGGGAGGGAGGGAGGCAGAGTGGGCCGAGGAGGGAGGGAGGAGGCAGAGTGGGCCGAGGAGGGAGGGAGGGAGGCAGAGTGGGCCGTGGAGGGAGGGAGGGAGGCAGAGTGGGCCGTGGAGGGAGGGAGGGCGGCAGAGTGGGCCAAGGAGGGAGGGAGGGAGGCAGAGTGGGCCGAAGAGCGTGTCAGCGACCTTCTGGGGCTTCCGAAAGGCGTCCGTTGAGGGGGATTTGACCCTTCGGCGCGTTTTGTGTGTGTGTGTTTTTTTTTCGTCGCGGGAAAAGTCTTCTCGATTTTGGCCTCTTTTTTTCCTAGCGAAGGGAATGTCGTCGCCAGGTCATCACCGTCGCTGCCGTTCATCGTTCGTGGTCGTCATCATCGTCATCGTCATCATCGTCATCGTCATCGTCATCGTCATCATCGCCATCGTCATCATCATCGTCATCGTCATTATCATCATCGTCACCATCACCATCATCATCATTATCATCATCAACAACATCATCATCATAATAATAATAATAATCATCATCATCACCATCGTCATCGTCATCGTCATCGTCATCGTCATCATCATCATCACCATCACCATCATCATCATCGCATCTTCCTCTTTCTTCTCCAGCTTCCTTATCCTCCGTTTGCTCTTCCTCCTCCTCCTCCTCCTCCTCCTCCTCCTCCTTCGTCTCCCCCTCCTTCGTCATCTTATTACCTGAGGGAGGCCTTAGGTCAAGATCATTTCTGGGGGGGGTGAGGGGTATGAGGGGGGGGGGTAACGGGTTTCTCTCTTGTGTCTTATTCTGCATTTCATCTCGTTATCTTTTCCTTTTGTGATTCTTTTTCTTTTTTCTTTTGTCTTTTTTCTCTCTTTTCTCTTTATCTCTTTTTCATTTTTTCTGTTTTTCCCTTTTCTCTTTCTATTTTTATTTCTTTTATGTCTATTTCTATTTCTATTTCTCTCTCTCTCTCTCTCTCTCTCTCTCTCTCTCTATCTCTCTCTCTCTCTCTCTCTCTCTCTCTCTCTCTCTCTCTCTCTCTCTCTCTCTCTCCTTCTTCCTTTCCTCCTTTCCTCCGTTCCTCCGTCCGTCCGTCCCTCCCTCCCTCCCTCCTCCTCCCCTCCTCCCTCCCTCCCTCCTCCCTCCCACCTATCCCTCTCTCTCTCTCTCCCCCCTCTCATCATCATCATCATCATCATCATCATCATCATCATCATCATCATCATCATCATCATCATCATCATCATCATCATCATCATCATCATCATCATCAACATCAACAATCATCATCAACAATCATCATTTATCATCATCATCATTCATCACCATCATCATTATCATCATCATCAACATCATCAACATCAACAATCATCATTTATCATTTATCACTTATCATCATCACCACAATTCACCATCATCATTATCGTCACCGTCACCTCACCACCACCGCCTCGTCCGCGCGTCCCCCTTTTCCTCGATGCGGAAATAGCGGCCGTGGGTGCCCTCTCTCGCCCGCCCCCGCCGTCCCGCCGCTCGGAAATGGGCGGCCGGCGATGCGAGTTG
>NC_091577.1:1771649-1774149 GCF_042767895.1 Penaeus vannamei
TTCTCCTTTTCTTGAGTTTGTGGGATTTTTTTTTCTTCACTAATGCTATCATCAGTGTTGATGCTCTTTTGTGACATTACTAACAGTAATATAAATCCAAGAAAATATTTCTGAAAATCATGGAAAAGGGTTAGCAGATGAGATAGGTAGTAGCTATGCGTAATTGGCTCGTTAATGACTTGGTGCTTGTGGAGCTATCTATGTGTAAAGATGCAGGTTTGTTGGCACTCATCAATAGTTTCCCCTGCTTGCAAAAAATGTACAGTGCAGGAATAGTCTTGATATGAAGCCACCTGCTACTTTGTCCACAACAGCCATGGCATGTACGTACATGCCAACCAGTAACTAAACTCACAGTGGGCATGCTAAGTATGTATAAGCCATCCTTGACATTATGATTATTGAAATGTTATTGGAATACTGAAAACAATAAGAATTTGAAAATGATAAAAAAATCTTTCAAAAAATCAAGGAAAAAGGTAAGCAGGAGAGAGAAGTTGGACTAATAGTTGACTCCTTGGTAATTAAGCACTTGTTAGCCTTCTCTGTGTAAAAATAATTATTAAACTAAAATTAAAGTGGACTTAGCATGTATTTTTGTCATCAAGGGAGTGTAGGTTAGAGTGAAAGCTGTAAAATGTATTAGTGCAAGGATGTATAAATGTAATCAGATCTTTTTTTTTTTTCTTTTTTAATTCAGGGAATGCATAATCACAAACACTGAATCAAATTAAACAAGACACATCCTCTCCTTTGCAGTTATTTGTATCCCGACGGGCGGAATATAAATCCAGACTTGTCTTGGGTTGTACAAGACACTCCAGAGGACCATATAAAGGTGAGGATTTTGGTCTCTAAGGTTTATTTTATGTATTTTTATTATTGTTAGCAATTATTATCAATGATTTTAGAAAAGCCCCATCACCAGTAACAAGTTTAAGCCTTCTGCCAGTAACAAAAATAAGTGATAAATTTTCATTTTTGGTTGATTCATTCAGGGCCCTTGTGAATCATTGACACACCAGTTGAGACTTGATATCTCTTTGTTGCAGTAGTGTTTTGACATGGAAAATGTTGATAGCCATAGGCTTTGACTCATTATTTTATGCATTTTTCATGTGTTACTATGCTTCTATATTTTTTATTTGATTTTATTTGATATTGGTTCACTGGACTTCCATGTTTTCCTCTGCAGGTTACTCAAGAACAGTACGAGTTGTACTGTGAAATGGGGTCCACATTCCAGCTTTGCAAAATCTGTGCAGAAAACGACAAGGATATTAGAATAGAACCGTGTGGCCATCTCCTCTGTACGCCGTGTTTAATGTTATGGCAGGCAAGTTAGATGTGGTTGACATTTATCTTCCTTTAGGGCCAGGGAGTTGAGAACCAAAGAAAAGCTTTAGATGATGAGAGAGAGGTGTCATTGCTTAAGAGTTACATGGGTATTAAAACACATTTTGTACTTTTGTGAGTGAGTGAGTGCGTGCGTGCGTGCGTACACGTGTGCTCTCTCATATGTTGAATATGCATTTATGATTGTGGATGGATGATTAAGTACTTGAAAAAAGCTTCTGTTTTTACCATCTATGAAAGAAAATTATATATAATTGTTTCTACCTATATAGAGGGAGCTTAGGGATAAATCTGCTTAGAAGTGAAAACAGTAACTGCTCTGCATGTATGATATGATGCTTAACTTTTCATTAATACAAAATGTATATTTAGATTGGAGTCCTTGATAGTAAGCAAAGTGTTTTGAAAGTTTTAAGGTAAGGAATGATTACAATTGTATTTCTTTTCAAATAATCAAATAGAATATTAGATGTATATATTATTGTATCTTTTGGATGTTTCTAGACTTATTTGTATTCTCTTATTCTTGAACCACTTGTCTTAATATCCACCTTGGATATTTTTGTATCTCTTCTCTCATTTTTGACTTGCGTATGTTATTAATGAATTACTTAAGATTGACATAAACATTAAAAGTACATGGTGATTTTTTTATTTATATATGTATACTGCTATTGCTTTTATTTTTATGGAAGACTATAAGAAGACTTAAAGTAGTATGGTAAAGTAAAGGAAAGAAAATAATTATCATAATTTTGAAGAGAATTTATTTATACATTTATTTTTTTGCTGCTGATTTATTTTTTAACACCTCTCCTCTTTTCCAGGATTCAGAAGGCCAGGGCTGCCCCTTCTGCCGAGCAGAGATCAAGGGAACGGAGACAATCATAGTGGACCCGTTTGACCCCCACAAACAGCACCGCACGCAATCTCTGTCTAGTGGTCAGCTGATATATATGGAGGAGGAGGATGAGGTATTGATGGAGTGACCAGTTGTGTAGCCTGCCATGCCTTCTGCCTGCCTCCCATTGGTCGTTGTCAGTGTGCAAGTGACCAATAGGATACTGTGCCTCCTGCCTGTGTTCCCCCCCATTGGTCAGTAACTGTACAAGTGACCAATAGGAAAACGTGTCACTTGCCTGAA
>NC_091577.1:1784149-1786649 GCF_042767895.1 Penaeus vannamei
GCTGTCATTGACGTTTGGATTAATTGATTTTATGCTTAATATTTTGTCGGGGTTTAGTGATGAAAATGTGATGGCGCAAACTGCAAAAAAAAATCCTGCAATGGCTTAATATAAAATGTGAATTACTGTGTGTCTGTATATATTGGTCTTCCTTCCGAAACCATTATTGATATTGATATTACTTATTATTATGATTTTTATTATTATGAGTATTATCATTATCATTGGTATTATGATTACTGTTATTTTTTTTATGATTATTATGATGATAATGATGATTATTACTGTTGGTATTATTATTATTATCATTATTATTATTATTATTATTATTATTATTATTATTATTATTATTATTATTATTATTATTATTATTATTATTATTATTATTATTATTATTATTATTATTATTATTATTATTATTATTATTATTATTATTTAATAATACTGTCTTCTTATTTTTTGTTGTTACTGTTGTTGTTGCTATATTACTGTGATTATTTTTATCATTATTATCATAATTATTTTCTCTTCTGAACTATTGAGGCATTAGTAAAATTATGTTTAATCTCCATTGTTAATATTACTCAGATTCACAGTCACTGCTGTCGGTTGCCATGAACTAAGAAACTGAAAATACTTTTATAGTTTTGTAATAATGAAGATAAAATGAAAAGAAAGAAAAAAAAGTGAAAAAGTGAGAGAGAGAGAGAGAGAGAGAGAGAGATAAAGAAATATATAGAAAATAATGAAAAGAATTACAAGATATTTATTACTAAAAAGGGCATTTCACATCCAGCAAATATATGACAGACATCCACAAAAGTTGTGTTGGAAGTGAGTTTGATTTCATTTTGGCAAAACTGGATAATATTCCTGCCTTACTAGCATACATACATTGTGCAATAAAATATCAACTATGGATTATGGTTTGATTTTTCTTTTGTTTTAGAAATGATCCTTCTTTTAATATATAATGTATTTTTCACTTGTTCTTCTTTTCCTTCTATTATTATTTTTTGCTGTTTTATTCTGTTTGTATGAAGTGTGTATATTTTTCTTTTTTTTCTTTTATAACGTAGAGAATGTTTTTGTAAAATATACTGTTAGAGGAAAATTAAGCAAAAATCATCAAGGGTGGAAGTAAAAAGGGTGAAGAATAGAAATAATAGATAAAAATGAGAGAGTAGAAGGAAATGAAGAAAAGAGATAATTTGTGAAAAGAAAAGAAAAAAAAAATGCATCATTTTTTTTTAGCAATCACTCTGTCCATTTCAAGTCCCCGTTACTTTATCTAATGTTTGACATTTCCTTCAGTAGTACTTTTTATTATTTAACTATATTTTGAGACTGTATATTTTGTGTGTTTTGGCATAATCAGAAATGTAATACTTCATATGTTTTGTAGTTTACTTTATTCATTATGATATATACTTAATATTTGAGGTTTGAATTTGTGTATGAAAATTCTTTTGTTTTTATAGACTGGATTCAAGTGTTCAGGTTAACTACATGTAGATTATAAAGATAAGTACAAACATTAAAAGTTATTATTAAATTGAATACAAGACAGAAAATCATGATTTGGTAAATCATTTTTTGGTTAATTAAAAAAAAAAATCTTATAAACATGACAAAATTGTACCCAAATTTGGGCAGTAAGTAGAATTTTTTTTGGAGAAGGATGATGATGAGTGGGGACGCTTTTTCACTATGTATGTTTGATCTAAGGTTGAAATCTATCTTGAAATTGAACAGCGTATTGCACACATAGCTTAAATTCTGTCAAATGAAACATGAAACATAAAAACATTTGTGAAACACACAAGAATAATTCTGTTGTTGAAAAGACAAAAAACTTTTTTCACTTTTTCTTTCTTTCTTTCTCATTTTCCTCCTTATGTATTTTTGGTACTAAATAATATTACAAAAACAGTATTACCACACAAACCATTGCATAGTAAAGCTGTATTGCTTGCTTTCAGTGCTTGCCTTTTTTATTATATTTGTGCTTTGCTTCTTGGAAATAAAGCAAATGATATATCTTTATATATATATATATATATATATATATATATATATACACATATATATATATATATATATATATATATATACACATATATATATATATATATATATATATATATATATATATATATATATATATATTTATGTATAGATTGCATATATAAATGTGTATATTGCATACATACATTATACATGCATACATATATATATATATATATATATATATATATATATATATATATATATATATATATATATATATATATTCAAGTGTATATATGTATATGTATATGTATATATAACATATATTGCATATATATATATATATATATATATATATATATATATATATATATATATATATATATATATATATATATATATATTTATTGTTATGAAATCTGTGACAACAAAGACCAAATGTAAATAGCTATGCTTCGCAATATTATACAATTACAAGGTCATTCGACTG
>NC_091577.1:1806649-1819149 GCF_042767895.1 Penaeus vannamei
GGAAGGGAGAGGAGGGGGAAGGAAGGGGGGAGGGGAGAGGGGTTGGGGAAGGGAAGGGGGGGGAGGGAAGGGAGGGAGGGAGGGGGGGAGGAGGGGAGGGCGGGAGGGAGGGAAGGGGAGGGAGGGAGGGGGAGGGAGGAAAGTGGGGGGGAGGAGGGGAGGGAGGGAAGGGGGGAAGGGGGGGAGGGAAGGGAGGAAAGGGGGGAGAGAGGGGAGGGGTTGGGGTGAAGGGGGGGGGAGGGGGAGGGAGGCGGAGGGTGGGATGGAGGGAAGGGGTTGGGAGGGAGGGAAGGGGTTGGGGGAGGGAGGGAAGGGGGAGAGGGAGTGAAGGGGGGGGAGGGAGGGAAGGGGGGGAGGGAGGGAAGTGGGGGGAGGGAGGGGAAGGGGGGGGAGGGGAAGGAGGGTTGGGGGAGGGGGGAGGGAGGGGAAGTTGCAGGGTCTTGATATATTGGGAAATTGATATACATGTTATGTGTTATATATATATATATGTATATATATATATATATATATATATATATATATATATATATGTATATATATATATATATATATATATATATATATATATATATATATATATATATATATATATATATATATATATATATATATATATATATATATATATATATATATATATATATATATATATATATATATATATATATATATATATATATATATATATATATATAAATATATGTATGTATGTATGTATGTATAAATATGTGTGTGTACATGCGTGTGTGTGTACACATGTAAGTACGAAGCTCTACCCGCCGTAACGCCCCCCCCTCCCCCAGGGCCCACCAAGGACGGCGCCCTTATCAGCGGGGGCCGGAAGCCCAGCGCACCCTCGCCCCTGCGGCACCGCCCCCTCTCGGTGCCACACATAGTGCCAAGGACCAGCAAGTTGATGCGCGTGTCGGGGTCGAACCCTTCCCTGTCGTCCTCGTCGTCCTCGCCCACGTCGACGCCCGCCACCACGCCCACGCCCTCCGCCCCGCCCTTCCCCCCGCACTACCCCGCCTGCACCTCGTCCTCCTCCTCCTCCTCCGCGCCCTTCGCCTCCGTCAGCCTGCCCAGCTGCTCCTCCGCCCAGTCGACGGCGCAGCAGCAGTACCAGCGACAGCAGCAGGGGACGCCCACGTCCCCCCTGGGAGGCCCCCCGACCACCACGGCGCCGCCCCCGCCCGTGTGCCTGTCCTCGCCCGTCACCGTCACCTACACGCCCGTGCTCACCTCCGACGACGACCTGGCGGTCCCGCCCGAGGCCTCCACCACCTCCGCCACGTCGACCACCACCACCGTCACCACCACCACGTCCTCCTCCTCCTCCATAGGTTTCAGCTCCGCCTCCTCCTCCTCCTCCTCCGTCACCACGAGCGTCACCTTCTCCTCCACCTCCACCTGCTCCTCGTCCCCCGCGCCGTCGTCCTGCCCCCCCGTCACCGTCGTCAGCGTCGCCGTCACGCCCAGACCGAGGACGATCCTGCCGTCGCACTCCTCCCTCATGCCCCCCACCCCCTCCACCACCCCCTCGCCCTCGTCCCCTTCCTCCATCACTTCGTCTACCTCATCTTCGTCTTCGTCGGCCTCCATCACGGGCGTCGCGGGGGGCGGGCCGCCGGACGTCGACAGAAGACCCAGCGGGACCAGTCACGCCGGAGAGCTGGAGGACATCCACGAGGAGCCGCCCTACGAGAACACCACTCTGCCCCCGCCAGGTGAGGCTCTGCCCCGAGGGAGCGCTGCCCCGTCCCCTCGGGTGAGGCTCTCTCTCCCTGTCAGTCTTCAGCCTGGCAACTCTCAAGGATTTTTTCAGGAAAACAGTTCTCTCTTCCTCCATTTTCTTTGTATCCTTATCGTTATAGGAGAACAGTTCTCTCTTCCTCCATTTTCTTCGTATCCTTATCGTTATAGGAAAACAGTTCTCTCTTCCTCTCTTCCTCCATTTTCTTCGTATCCTTATCGTTATAGGAAAACAGTTCTCTCTTCCTCTCTTTCTCCATTTTCTTCGTATCCTTATCGTTATTCAAATCTATTGAACCATATTTCTAAGGTATTCGTTACCATATTGCATCTGCAGGTAAGAATTTTCCCCAATTTGTTAGGTCCGTTTTCTGCGTGTCTTTTATCAATCCTTCTTTTCTCATATACAAAATATATATAAAAGAATACAGCTATCTGACATATGACATATTTAATATGTAAATATATCCATCTTAAACAAACTTCTATGCTCTTACGCGACACCTTACCATTTTCTTTTTTCAAATCTGCACCGTACGTTTTCCTTCTCAACCGCTTCATAGAAAACGGAGCACCAACAGGCCATTATTTCCCTCGAGTGTCTTCATAAACTCGCTCTTTCCGCAGTTTGTTCGGCGACCGCGAGGAAGTCTGCGACGGATTCCGACCTTCCGAACTTCCCCGCGCCTTCCGCCCCGCCCTTGGCCTTGATCACGAAGTCCCTCTCGGCCGACAGGAGGTGAGGAAGGGGAAACTTCGCCATTTTCTCTTTCTGTCTTTGAATGGCGCGGTTCATGACTTTTCTTCTCTTTTTTCCTTGTACTTGAAGATGCTTTATTATTTTTGTTTCTTGAAGTATAAAGGTTTTGATTAATTATTCTGTTTGAATTTATGAACACACACACATATGTACACATACATTACATACCCTCCCCCCCCCCCCACAATTCCCACAAACAACAAAATCTCCATCACGTTCTATATTTCTTTTCTTTCTTCCCTTCCCCTTCCCCCCCCTTCTCCCCGCGATCATCTCCCTTCATTCTCTCCATCTCCCCGTCTCCCTCCCTATTCTCACATCATCCCATCTCCCTCCCTTAAAACCCCGCCCGTCCCCCTTAAATCCCCCCCCTCCACCCCAAAATCCCCCTTCCCCCTTAAAATCCCGACCCTCTACCACGCCCACACACTCAATCTCACCCTTCCCTCCCGCCCACACTCTCGAACTCACCCTTCCCTCCCGCCCACACTCTCGAACTCACCCTTCCCTCCCGCCCACACTCTCAATCTCACCCTTCCCTCCCGCCCACACTCTCAATCTCTCCCTTCCCTCCCGCCCACACTCTCGAACTCACCCTTCCCTCCCGCCCACACTCTCGAACTCTCCCTTCCCTCCCGCCCACACTCTCAATCTCTCCCTTCCCTCCCGCCAACACTCTCAAACTCACCCTTCCCTCCCCCCCACACTCTCGAACTCACCCCTCCCTCCCCCCCCCACTCTCGAACTCACCCTTCCCTCCCGCCCACACTCTCACTCTCACCCTTCCCTCCCGCCCACACTCTCAATCTCACCCTTCCCTCCCGCCCACACTCTCGAACTCACCCTTCCCTCCCGCCCACACTCTCTATCTCACCCTTCCCTCCCGCCCACACTCTCACTCTCACCCTTCCCTCCCGCCCACACTCTCGAACTCACCCTTCCCTCCCGCCCACACTCTCCATCTCCCCCTTCCCTCCCTCCCACACTCTCTAACTCACCCTTCCCTCCCCCCCACCCCCTCCAACTCACCCTTCCCTCCCGCCCACACTCTCGAACTCACCCTTCCCTCCCGCCCACACTCTCGAACTCACCCTCCCCACCCGCCCACACTCTCAATCTCACCCTTCCCTCCCGCCCACACTCTCGAACTCACCCTTCCCTCCCGCCCACACTCTCGAACTCACCCTTCCCTCCCGCCCACACTCTCAATCTCACCCTTCCCTCCCGCCCACACTCTCAAACTCACCCTTCCCTCCCGCCCACACTCTCACTCTCACCCTTCCCTCCCGCCCACATTCTCGAACTCACCCTTCCCTCCCGCCCACACTCTCACTCTCACCCTTCCCTCCCGCCCACACTCTCGAACTCACCCTTCCCTCCCGCCCACACTCTCAATCTCACCCTTCCCTCCCGCCCACACTCTCAATCTCACCCTTCCCTCCCGCCCACACTCTCAATCTCACCCTTCCCTCCCGCCCACACTCTCAATCTCTCCCTTCCCTCCCGCCCACACTCTCAATCTCACCCTTCCCTCTCGCCCACGCTCTCGAACTCACCCTTCCCTCCCGCCCACACTCTCTGACTCACCCTTCCCTCCCGCCCACACTCTCAATCTCACCCTTCCCTCCCGCCCACACTCTCAAACTCTCCCTTCCCTCCCGCCCACACTCTCAATCTCACCCTTCCCTCCCGCCGACACTCTCGAACTCTCCCTTCCCTCCCGCCCACACTCTCACTCTCACCCTTCCCTCCCCCCCACACTCTCAATCTCACCCCTTCCCTCCCGCCTACACTCTCACTCTCACCCTTCCCTCCCGCCCCCACTCTCAATCTCACCCCTTCCCTCCCGCCCACACTCTCAATCTCTCCCTTCCCTCCCGCCCACACTCTCACTCTCACCCTTCCCTCCCGCCCACACTCTCAATCTCACCCCTTCCCTCCCACCCACACTCTCGGACTCACCCTTCCCCCCCGCCCACACTCTCAATCTCACCCTTCCCTCCCGCCCACACTCTCGAACTCACCCTTCCCTCCCGCCCACACTCTCGGACTCACCCTTCCCTCCCGCCCACACTCTCAATCTCACCCTTCCCTCCCGCCCACACTCTCGGACTCACCCTTCCCTCCCGCCCACACTCTCGGACTCACCCTTCCCTCCCGCCTACACTCTCAATCTCACCCTTCCCTCCCGCCCACACTCTCAATCTCACCCTTCCCTCCCGCCCACACTCTCGGACTCACCCTTCCCTCCCGCCCACACTCTCAAACTCTCCCTTCCCTCCCGCCCACACTCTCGAACTCACCCTTCCCTCCCGCCCTCACCCATCCCTCCCGCCCACACTCTCAATCTCACCCATCCCTCCCGCCCACACTCTCAATCCCACCCTTCCCTCCCGCCCACACTCTCGAACTCTCCCTTCCCTCCCGCCCACACTCTCGAACTCACCCCCTCCCCCCCCCCCACACTCTCGCACTCACCCCTTCCCTCCCGCCCTCACCCCTCCCTCCCCCCCTCACCCTTCCCCCCCGCCCACACTCTCCATCCCACCCTTCCCTCCCGCCCACACTCTCGCTCTCACCCTTCCCTCCCGCCCACACTCTCACTCTCACCCTTCCCTCCCGCCCACACTCTCGAACTCACCCATCCCTCCCGCCCACACTCTCAATCTCACCCTTCCCTCCCGCCCACACTCTCAAACTCTCCCTTCCCTCCCGCCCACACTCTCGAACTCACCCATCCCTCCCGCCCTCACCCATCCCTCCCGCCCACACTCTCAATCTCACCCATCCCTCCCGCCCACACTCTCAATCCCACCCTTCCCTCCCGCCCACACTCTCAAACTCTCCCTTCCCTCCCGCCCACACTCTCACTCTCACCCTTCCCTCCCGCCCACACTCTCAATCTCACCCTTCCCTCCCGCCCACACTCTCGAACTCTCCCTTCCCTCCCGCCCACACTCTCGAACTCCCCCCTTCCCTCCCGCCCACACTCTCGAACTCACCCCTTCCCTCCCGCCCTCTCCCGTCCCTCCCGCCCTCACCCCCCCCTCCCGCCCACACTCTCCATCCCACCCTTCCCTCCCGCCCACACTCTCACTCTCACCCTTCCCTCCCGCCCACACTCTCACTCTCACCCTTCCCTCCCGCCCACACTCTCGAACTCACCTCTTCCCTCCCGCCCTCATCCATCCCTCCCGCCCACACTCTCAAACCCACCCATCCCTCCCGCCCACACTCTCACTCTCACCCTTCCCTCCCGCCCTCACCCATCCCTCCCGCCCACACTCTCAAACTCACCCATCCCTCCCGCCCACACACTCTCGAACTCACCCCTACCCTCCCGCCCTCACCCATCCCTCCCGCCCACACTCTCAAAACTCACCCCATCCCTCCCGCCCACACTCTCAAAACTCACCCATCCCTCCCGCCCGCAGCATGAACGTCTCCGAGGGCGCGGGCGAGGGCGAGGACGCCCACACCGCGTACGAGAACCTGCACATGGACTACCTGGCGACGCTCACGCAGGAGGGTTTCGCGCAGGACGCCGTCATCCGCGCCCTCGTCATCACGCGGAATGACATCGTGATGGCCAGGGACATCCTCAGGGAATTCGCCTCCAAGAGAAATTAGGATGGAGAAGGAAGGAAGGATGGAGAAGGATGGGTGGAGGAGGATTGATAGAAAAGGATTGAGGGAAAGTGATGGAAAATGGAGGAGAAGTGATTTGCCTCCAAGAGAAATTAGGATGGAGAAGGATGGGGTGGAGAAGGATGGGGTGGAGAAGGATGGGGTGGAGAAGGATGGGGTGGAGAAGGATGGGGTGGAGAAGGATGGGGTGGAGAAGGATGGGTGGAGAAGGATGGGTGGAAAATGATGGAAAATGGAGGAGTGATGGAAAATGGAGGAAAGTGATGGAGAAGGATTGATGAAAAATGATGGAAAATAGAGGAGAGTGATGGAGAAGGATTGATGGAAAAGGATGGAGAAGGATTGATGTTGAAGGATTGATGGGGAAGGATGAGGAAGGAAGGAAGGAAGGAGGGAGAAGGATGGATGGAGAAGGAAGAATAAGGAAAAAAAAAACGCGTATTTTGGTGGTGATAGTGTAATGAGGGGAAAAAATAGAGCGGGAAGGAGAGGAAGAGAAGGCGTGAGATGGAGGAAGAGAGAGAAAGAAGAGAATATATTGTAAAAAGGCAAAGAATAGAGAGAGAGAGAGACAGAGAGAGAGAGAGAGAGAGAGAGAAGAAGAAGAAGGGATTGATGTGATGATGAAAAAAAAAAAAAACGAGAAAAGGAAAGAGAAGGAGAAACGCATGATGTTTGAAATGAAAAGAGAAGAGAGAAATATGGGAAACGAATATGTGAGAAAAAAAGGTCAGAAAAGGAATGAAGAACTAGAAGATAAATATTAATAAAAGTGATTAAAAAGGTGAAAATACTGATAATATAATTGTATATACGTATACCTTGTAATTTAGCAAGATATGATATGGAAAGAAAAAGAGAAAGTATAGTAAGACAACAACAAAAAAGTGTTAAAATGTATAAATGAGATAAAACAAGGAATTTACGACCAATGAATAAGTGATGAAGTGTTGAGATCGTGTTAATAGAATCTTCATTTGTTTTCGTCGTAAAATCGTGTTTCTTTCTCTTCGTCTCTCTGTCTCGTCTCTCCTCTCCCTCTCCCTCCCCAAGTGAATGCAAAATGATGAGGAAACAAGTATAAAACTTTTGGGGTTTTTATTCCCGTTAAAAAAAAGTGTTTTAACTATGGTGCTCTTCGGAGAATTTAATATACTGTTATAGATATTACACCAAAAATAATATATATATATACATATTAAAACAGGTCAGTGTTGCGTTTTTACTTTATTTTATTATTACTATTTTTTCTTTGACGAGGAGAACCTCCCTTTGGCGGGAGTCCGTTTTCCTTACATGTAGATTGTTGAACAGGAACCAATGTAATTATAACTATATTTATATCTTATTCTATTTACTAGAAACGCGTACAATCAAGCATAGAAAGTGGTTTGTGTTGGCATTCTAGTATGTGAGCACAGAACCCTTGCGTTTTTAATCATGTAGTACAATGTGTTCTTATCTATACTCTGACACGGATCTAGTGTCAATGGTGTGAGTTGCCAGTTCGCGGCAATTTGTTTTTTGTGCCAATTGTTACCTGATAGGACAGGAAATTTTAGGGAGAAGATGAATAAGTAATTAAAGAAGAACAAAAAAAGAGAGACCAAAGCGCAATGAAATAAGCATTGATAAGTTTTAAATAATTAAATCTGTACCTGTGAGTAGGCATCCCAGAGGACCCGTCGGCGAGCGAAGTGGGGGAAAAGGGGAAAACTAGGGGACAAATGGGTTAGTTTTAGAGGGGAATTAAGACTGGCGAGGCAGATCTTAGGGAGAAATGGACAATATGCAAGAGAAAACGAATAATTGGTAGCACACGAGGTTTAGAAACATAACAGAGGAATAATTCACAGTATTAACGGATCCGAAAAGCAAACAGACACATAAAAACAGCTGATACGTTTACAAAAGGTAAGGGAAATACAGGCACAGTAAGATGATTATGATATCTGGTGCAATAATTTTCCCCCGATTCCTCCGTTCTCCCCCACCTTGCGAAACCAACGGGAAACTCGAACAATCGACATAATCCTAACCTATTTCAGGATTATGTTCTACGAAGAAATGGGAAAAAAAATTGAACCGAGAAAAAAATATTGCAAGAAAAAAAAATTAACAAAAAACTTATTTATTTGATGTTCAAAGATACGATGATAACAAGAACTTAGGTCGCTTAGACATCCAAAACTTGACTTAAGGAGCTACCAACAGATGCAATTACAACAGACCCGCTGGTGTGTAAATACGTTATATATACGGTATATATGTATATCTGAAGGAATTTTCCGTATCAATTTTTGCTCTGATGGTGCCGTATTGTTGGCACTGTACACTCCTTACACCAGGAATATGGTGTCCCCTCTAAGTTTCTACAGTGAGATAAACATAGTCACAATTTCCCCTCTCAAACCGTAGTTAATTCTGTTCAGTGTTATCATTATCATAATTTGTTTCCACATTTAATCTGCGTGAGTATGTTGGTGTGTATGTGTATCCTCGCATACACAGATACCATGTCCGCAAATGATAATTCCCCAAGAACGAAGTCAATATCACACACACGTACACGCATATAGAAATATATTGACAAACATTTTTTTCTTTCTTTTTTACGATTAGACTGGATAATTGTTCTTTTTTTTGTCTTCTTTTGATTTCTCAGTATTTTGTTCTTGTGTCTGGATTATACCGGAAGTCGTAGGCCGGGCGTGATAGGCAAGCTTAGAGAGAAACGTTTAAGCACGGAAAACAGACGCAAAATATATTTTTTTTATTCTCTCTTTCTTTCTTTCTTTACGCAAAAAAGAGAAACTAATAAACGGTATCACCTTAATCAGGAAAAATGACAAAATTAGACGTAATAAAAAAAAAAGTTAGAGATGCATTTTGAATCAAAACAAGAGCTTATGATTTGTTCTTGAAATACAACGTGATCTAAATAGACAGAAGGAAAAACAAACAATTTATAACTTTACATATTTGCAAAGAATTAATAGGGTTACGAAATAGGGATGTAAGGTGTGCAAATGATCAGTTGCAGTACGTTGAGGATAATGGCGATGATGGTGATAATAATAATGATATGATAATGATATGGTGATAATATTGGTAAAGATAAAAATGATGATAATGATAATGGTAACAGTAATGATAATAATAACAATGATAATAATAATGGTAATAATAATAGTGATAATGTTAATAATAATAATAGTAATGATAATAATGATGAATATAATAATAATTGTAATAATAATAATGATAATATTAATTATAATATTTGTGATAATGATAATTAGAGTGATTATGATAAAAATAATAATGATGATAATAATAGTGATAATAATAAAAATAACAATAATAATGTTAATGATAATAATGATAACTACGTTAATGATAATGGTAATAGTGATAATCATTACGATAATAAACATGATAATGGTAATGATAGTAGAAATAATAATACTATAGATAATGATTTTTACTTCGATCGCTATTACCACCAAATCATTATCACTGCCATTAATAATGTTCTTAATTATCACTGTCATCACCAATATCATTATCATCATCACTACATTCAATATGAAATCATATAGCAGGGGGGGAGGGGAGGGGAGGGGAGGGGGGGGAGGCACAAAGTACCCTCGGCTGACGTAAGAAAATTAAAAGAAAAGGAAAAAGAAAAAAAGAAAGAAAAAAGAAAAAATAGGATTTTGAATTAGTAAATGAAGATGTTATTTAGCTGAAGGTGAATCTCAGGGAAGCAGGTAACGTAGGCTTATTTGGTAAAGGACCAGCCCCTTCCGTTTTTTTTTTATCTTTTCTTTTTAGCGAGAATTTCTCCGTTTTAGTTTATAATAATGCTAATGATGATGATGATGATGATGATTATAATGATAATGATAATAATGATAATGATAATAATAATGATAATAATTATCATTATCATTAATTTTTTGTTTATTTATGTTTTAATTTTCACTCTTTTATTTGGTTATCATTATATTTCTAATCCCAAAATCGGAAAAAAAAATAAATTGAAGTCATCTACGCTTAATTATTCACTTATTATTATCATTATTATTTTTGTCTCAAGGGAATAAATCCGAACAATCATTATGAATATTTAATTAGGTCATTATCACGGTGCTGTGGAAAACATAGTTCCTCATTTGACCTTAAAATTATAATCATTAACTTGACCGTTATCTTGATTTTTTATCATTTATATCACCTGAATTTGGAGAAATTAATTAGTTCTAGAGAATGAACAATTAAGCTAGATTAATTATTTGACATTTTGATTCCATTGTCTTTCTTTCTGTGGTAATTACTTGTCTTATTGGCATTTTGTTTACTATTATTCCTATCATTTCTGTTCATCATCTTTGCTAATACTAGGAATGTTACTCTCATTATCATCATTATTATTGATATTCTTGTCATTATTATTATTATCATTGTTATTATTATTATAATTATTTTTATTATTATTATTATCCTCATTATTATTATTATTATCATTATTATTATTATTATTATTAACATTATTATTATTATTATTATTATTATTATTATTATTATTATTATTATTATTATTATTATTATTATTATTATTATTATTATTATTATTATCATTATTATCATGATTGCTATTATCATCATTATCGTCATTATTGATATTATTATCATAATTATCATAATCATTATGATTCGCGGTATCATGATTATAGAGCATGAAATATGATTTACAAACCGAACTATCAACTGAATTACCATTAAATATAAACAATAAATATAATAATTATAGAGTTCTACGAATTCGTTTCATAGTCATGTCATGTCATGTCAAAGTCAAATAATTAATCTGGTATCGAAGGTTTGCTTATTCTCATTATCATTACGTTTTTTCTTCGCCATTTGCCATAATTAATCTCATAAGTCTTGGAACTGAAATTCACTGCCTTGGCCATCGAGTCACTTCCCGCTGAAGCCGTGACTATAATTCTTCTATAATTCTTTGATTTTAGACTTTATTTCTTCTTATTATCTAAAGAATGAGAGGAAAAAAATAAACAAAAAAACAAACAAACGAGAATTGTCACTTGTATCAGTTGCCAAAGATGATTTTTTTTTCTCACATCTGCGTCACAAATTAGTTTTTTTTTTAATCATTTTGTCGCGTTTTCTCAATAAACTTCTTGTATCATCTTAGGAAGTCAGACTAATGGAGAATAATTTCGAACAAACAAACCGAACAGACAATGAACAATGAACAGAGGAAAAAAAGATATTCTTAAAATCTTTTCAAACTTCCTTATACTTCATATTAACACGGTTCAGCAATTCGCCAAGATACGAAACATTATGACACTCGGGGAAAGAAATGGTGTTTTTTTAACACCATTAGGCAACCTTGTGCACCGATTCGTCTTTTTATTTATACGTTTATTCATCAATTAATTTAATTCTTTTTTATTTATTTGCCTCGTGTTCGCGCCGGTGAGATGTTCTGGGGGTTCGGCGTCCTTCGCTCTAGGGACAGATGTGTATATATATTTTTTGAAATATACGTCGTAATGCCTGCGATGGAGATGTATACTGTGTATGCATAAAGATGGCGAGGTCTCGTGTACGTTACTGTCTGTATGAACTATGCACGTAAATGAGTAATATCCTAAGGTGTATTTCTGTGTGTTTAGAGTATATTAGCGGGATGCAGAAATTCTGGGGCTTTTTTTTTTTCTTCAATTGAAGATTGTCTGCGTTTCAGGGTAGACCACACGCACACACGCACACGCACACACACACACACACACGCACACACACACACACACACACACACACACACACACACACACACACACACACACACACACACACACACACACACACACACACACACACACACACACACACACACACACACACACACACACACACACACACACACACACACACACACACACACACAGATATACACGCATACGTATAATAGATACTCTCAGGTGCTTGCCTTAAAAGGTAAATACAAATAAAATAAAATAAAGGAAAAAAAAAAACATATTTTTCTTCAACAAACTTTTTTCGAGGTTAAGAAGCATTGAAAACCTCTTGCCAAATATACCTATAGTAGAAATAAAAAAAAACTATATAGACGTATTTTCTTTTTTGGAAACAATGCATTTTTTTGGAGCAGAAATACCAAAAAGAGCATGACTGATTTTTTAATGATGCATAAACTGACAGTTGATTTGTGTGGAAGATGCATGTTATTAAAAAGAGATAATTTATTGCAGTTTACAAATACTATTTTAGTCAGTTAATATAT
>NC_091577.1:1847350-1849850 GCF_042767895.1 Penaeus vannamei
TCACATGCTATGAAAAAAAAAACACTTGCTAGAATTTCAGAATTTCACAAAGATTTTTTTTGTTCATTTTCCCTTTTTTCATTAAGCAACGTTGGGCCAACCAAAGTCAAAATGATTGAATAAACCGGGTAATTTATACAATAATAGATTTTTCGAATATTACGAACCAAAAGTAACTGTATTTAGATTTTTTCTGCGAATGTACAAGGTTTTGTGTATGAAATTAGGGGGAACATTATAAAAGAGATGAGTTGTGATAAGTATAACATGGTGGAGAGAAATTCACACTTTAGAAAAATGGTATAACACACACATACACACACACACACACACATACACACACACACACACACACACACACACACACACACACACACACACACATACACACACACACACACACACACACACACACACACATACACACACACACACACACACACACACACACACACACACACACAACACACACACACACACACACACACACACGCACATACACACACACACACACACACACACACACACACACACACACACAAACATATATATATATATATATATATATATATATGTATATATATACATATGTATATATATATATATATGTATATATATATATATATATATATATATATATATATATATATATACATATATATATACACATGTGTGTGTATGCATATATATACATATATATATATATATATATATATATATATATATATATATATACATATACATACATATATATACATATAAGCATATTTATACATACATACACACACGCGCGCGCCCGTGTGTGTATGTGTGTGTGCTAGAGAGAGGTACGAAATAGGACAGATTCCTAACCAGGCCCAAAAATATTTTTTGCCCAATTTACTTTCGCGCAGTCAGACCAAAACTAAAGATTGAAAAAAAAAGAATTCTGATATCAACTTAAGGACAAAAAAAACATCTTAATCCCAACAATAAGAAACAAAACAAAAACAATTAGACACACAAGGCATTTAATCATGGGGCGAGCAAAGAGGAAGGAAGACGGACCGCCAATAGAGAGTATAAGTGGATGGCCCGGTATAAGTGGATGGCCCGGTATAAGTGGATGGCCCGGTATAAGTGGATGGCCCGGTATAAGTGGATGGCCCGGTATAAGTGGATGGCCCGGTATAAGTGGATGGCGGGTGAGAGTGCAAAATGAACAGCAAATTCATCCTTTTTCCTTTAGCTGTGGGTGATGCTGTCGAAATGCAGAAAAAAAAATAATACAAAGAGATAACTGTATGTACGTGTTCGGAGAGCTGTATGTACGTGTCTAGAAAACTGTATGTACGTGTTTAGAAAGCTGTATGTACGTGTTTAGAAAGTTGTATGTACGTGTTTAGAAAGCTGTATGTACGTGTTCAGACAGCTGTATGTACGTGTTTCTAATGTTGAGGAATTATGATTATATTACGGTGACCAATACTTGCAAGAACAACTCGTGCACTTGGCAAACCTTTTATATACAAACTGCTTTTCATTCTTAGATCAAAAGGAAATACGTGTGACAACAGAGGTTCTCGAGTTCAAAGTTTAGATGAATCAAATAACAAAATCATAATCATTTTGCGATGAAGATTTTGCAAAGAAATTTAGGTAGTCTTATTTCCACTTGTTCGTATGCTAGCGCTTGGCTTCGGATTCGTCTTTGATTTTATAAGTTTTAAGTTATTAGGTTGTAGGGTTATTGCTAGAATAATGATTTCGGAGAAAAAAAGGAATTGTCACAAAAGGCGATGATGTGGAAAAAGGTATTGCGATGCTGTGGTTCCTTCTGAAAAAAATAAATTACGTTATTCATTTAATTATTTCATAGTGTGATGATGTCAGTATAGAGTTAGACAGAAGACCAGAAGCCATTTCATACGTTTATTTTCTTTTTAAGTGATTTTAAGTTTCACATTATTTTAGTTCACCACACACACACACGCACGCACACACACGCACACGCACACACACGCACACAAACTACCTGAGCAATTCCTTGTCCCTTTCCTTAAGGTACTAATTTCCTACTGCCATTCCATCTCAGATTCCCTGCCTTTAATTTCTTCAAATTTACACATATTGCAACCGAAAGCAAAAGAAAAGAAAAGAAAGAAAGAAAGAAAAAAAGAATATACCCTGTTTGGCCAACACAAGTCACTTATTTGAAGAGAAAAGAGATCGTGTGTATAAAACTTTTTAAGAATCCTTCGTGAAAATGTGATTTTGTCCCCCCCTCCCCTATAGAGTGTATAATTGACACGTGAAGAACAGTTTTCACGTTTTTTTATTTTCGTCTTTCCGACAAAAGATGTTATTACCCCCTCCCCCCACCCCCCTCCCTCCCACCTTTAGTGTCCCCTGCAATCCTCCCTTTTCATCAATTTTCAATTTCATCTCAGATAAACTTGTAAAATAGAATATTTAAAAATTGAAAAAAAAAAAAAACTTGATCTAGGACAGATCTGTAACT
>NC_091577.1:1857350-1862350 GCF_042767895.1 Penaeus vannamei
AGTGCAGTCAGGTGCGGGGCGCTCTGCTTGTGAGTCTTGTAGATGACACACAGACCTGCCACCTCACGACGTTGCTGTAGGGGCTGCATGAGTGGAGACGACTGGTCTGGCGGGGCCTTCAGACGTATCAAACGTTGTGCTCTTAGCTGAATCTTGTCAAGAAGGCCTAAGTATGAGGGGGGCAGGATGACCAGGTGAGAGGGGCATACTCCATGAGGGAGCGGACTTGAGCTGCATATAAAGCTGAGATTCCCTGGGAATCGAGATGTGATACCCACCGGACACAATTAAGTTTCCAGGCGGCTCTCCTGGCTATGGTCTTGACGTGGCCAGTGAAGGTCAGGGAGCTGTTCATTTCCACGCCCAGTATGAAGATGGAAGTCTGCTGGGCAGCGCCCTCCCATCAAGCAAAATAGTGGGGATGGGTGCCGAGGGGACTGTGTCTTCGGGAGACCAGCATTACCTGCGTCTTCTCGGGAGCGAGATCCACTTGCCATCTGCGCCCCTATACGACGATGGTTTGTAGGACCTGGTTGATGTGTGCGACAGTCGCGCGGTGGTCACTACTGTCGCAGAGGAATGCCAGGGTGCAGTCATCGGCGTATGCAAATGCCTCTGGAATGAGCTGCAGCGTCATTAAAAGACATTCCAGAGGAGAGGGCCGAGAACGCTACCCTGTGGTACACTGGCATAGATGGAATGTTCGTCAGATGATTACCCGTTCATGGCCACTCTGAGGAATCTGCCCTGCAGGTAGTCTTGCAGCAGGTGGAGCAGATGACCGCGGATGCCCAAGCTGTTTAGTGTGGCGATGAGGCCGCGATGCCAAACCCTGTCAGATGCTCCCACTATGTCGAGAGCAATGATGGTGTCCTTTCCTTGATCTAGAGACTTGCCAGGCGGTGGATAATTGAAGTAGGTCTGCTGCTGACCTGTTTGTTCGGAAGCCAAGCTGTTTGTTATTGAGGAGATGGTGTGAGGTGATAAAGCACGATATTTTGTCTGATATGATGGCTTCAAGTATCTATCAAGATCTGAGAGAAGAGAGATAGGCCTATAGTTCTTGGGATCAGTCCTCTTTCCCTTTTTGTGGATTGCCACCACTCTGGGGTGGGCCACACGCCAGTGATGATGCATTGCTAGAAGATTGTGGTGAGGGGTGTTGCCATCTGAGAGGCACAGCGCTTAAGAATGTGAGGGCTTATAAAGTCTGGGTGTAAGGCCTTGTTAGTGTTAACTTGTGACAGACGTTGCTGCACATCCTCGGTAGTGATAGTGAAGGTTGAAGTGCTCGCATTTTTGAGGGCTGGCACATATGGAGTTGGGCGCTCAGGGTCACGTACTGACATCTTATTGCAGAAAAAAGATGCGAGTATCTAAGCCATGTCCTTATTTTTGATGGCCACTGTACCATCAGGGTTGTGTAGCGGTGGTACATCATCATCATCTGGAGCCAGGCCTTGATGCTGCTTGAGTGTGGTCCACCAGGTCTTGCTACCCACTGAAGGACCACTGAGTCTGGTTTTAAGATCTTACCAGCGCCGTTGAGTCCATTGCTGTACTTGTCGCATGGCTGCACAAGCGTGTCTATGGCACTCCTTGTTAGCATGGGTGGCAGAGTGTGAGTAGAGTCGCCAGGCACGACTCTTTTCATCAGCTGCCATTCTACATTGGTAACCAAACCGGGGCTGGTCGAGGGGCTTGACAGGGTAGGAGTGGCAGGGGACATATTGCTCTTGGTGCTTTAGTAGAGTGCATGTGAAAGTGTGTACTTGATTGTTAACGTCTCCTGTGTGGATGCTGTTCCAGGGCGTTCGTTGTAGTGCGTTGCAGAATACCTTTCCAGTCTGCTTTGCCCCACAGCCAGTTAGTGCGTGTAATGGCAGCATCCCTCTGAGGTGTGACCATGTGATCTGACGATCCCACAGCACTAAGTGGAAAGCAGGTGACGGCGGTGTCCGGTAGATCACTGACGACAGTATCAAGAGATGAGTCGGAAATGTGGGTGGGGAAGTCAATGTGGTTGAATAGGCCATGGACTGTGAGAAGTTCTTCGAAGGGTCGTGCAACCAGGTGTTGGTTCATGTCCCCAACAATGACGTTGCAAGTGTGTAGCTACAGCAACTCATCAAGGGAGTTTGCAGGAACACGATGGGCTCACTACCCTGCCATTGTGGGCGGTAACATACACACAGCAAGACTGTTTGAGACTGCTGAGCCCATATGTTGAAGAACATAAACTCCAGATGACTTGGAAGAACGACATCAAGTGGTTGGACCGACAGGCTCTTGTGAAAAGGTCCCGTGTGTCCTGTCGCGTCGATGCCACCTTGTGTAACCTTTCATGTGCCCAACGTTATCAGGAACTAATTCGTTCATAAATGTTTCAAGTGTTGCAATGATGTCTGGGGTGCGAGGAATCACGTGACTGTTCACGATGTCCCCGAACATTGGCAGATATGATGGTTAGTTGGTCTCGAGACTTACGGCCGGGCATGACCCCAGGCTGCGTGAGTGGGGTTAAGTGGCTGGAGAGTATGGGTGATCACGGGCGGGGTTGAGCGGTTGTGGGTGTGTTACATATGTCTGATGTCCTGGAGCCCAGTTACCGGTGAGAGGCTGGGGTAAGGCAGGACCAGGGGCAGGAGGAGCAGGAGGAAGGAATCGACAGGGAGTTTGAATGAGTAAGGGTTGTTTTGTGCTGCTCAGTCGATATTTTGCGGAAGAAGTTTTCCTCTCTCTCCTGCGCAATGCGGGTGCGACACTCCTGAGCAGTGTGTCCTACTCGCAGACAGTGGGGACAGTTATTCCTCTACAGGCAGTTGTTTTCTGTATCTCCGTTACGCCCACAGGTTTTGTAGTAGTCTCTTGGCTGGTTACGTGGTGAGGGTCGGGGTGTAACGGTTTCCTGAGAGGGATTTGTTTGAGTGCCTGGTATGTGTTTTAGTTTTGTAATTATCTGTGATCCTGGTGTAACGTTAATATTTAGGTGCTGCAACAGTCTCAATCGCCATGTATGCGCCCTTAGACGGAATAATAGTAGTTTGCGGTGGGGTTGGGTGGCTGGGGTCAGACGAGTTGATGGTGGTGGTGGTGGTGGTGATGACGGCAGACTGAAGTGGACGAGGTTTCCCTGATTTCCACCAGTTTGGTGTCACATCACTGGAGGCCACTTGTCTATCCCACTCTTCGTCTATTCAGAGGCTTGGCGGCGGCAGCGATGGACCTTGTGTAAAGTTCCTCTGCGCTGGATCTTGTAGCACAGATATTGTCAATGAGATCCGGGACGGTGACGGCAGCGTCCCCTTATTAGGCCAGTCTTTTAGAAGTGGCTTTGAAGAAATTTAGGATGTTTTTCTTTCTCTTTAGTTCTTTTCTCAGCTGCCGGATGTTCTCAACTAGTTCTCAGGTCTAACTGCAAGAGATCAGGCCAGGTGTTAGCAGACCCGCCACGGCGTTCAGGCACCGACTGTTCTCTATTTTTCGCTAATGCAAGTGAACCTTGACAATGTTAGGTCAAGTGATTGCACCTGGCTGTTCATCTTGCATTCATGTACGGGTGATAAGGTAGCCAGTGCTGAGAGAACAATACAACAGCTAATATTTGGTGTTTATCAGCTGTGTAGGCGTGTGTGGTTCGTGGTGTGCTTCTCTCTCTCTCCTTCTCTTTCTCACACTATCTCTCTCTCTCCCTTTATCTTCCTACGAACCTACTCGAGGGCGTCTTCCAGCTGCTTGCTGGAGAGAAGCTTCTGCTCAACGCACTGGCCGAGCGTGGCTCCGGCGTAACGACTGGCAGCGATATAGTCCTCACCCTCTAGGACGACGCCGGCGATCTGCTGCATGCCGTCGATTCCCCGGACCTTGCTGAGGGCTCGAACCTCCCGCTTGAGCGATTGAACCTGATGGCGCTCCATGTGCTTCACCACCAGCTTCTCGTCGCCGTTGGACACCAGGTCCGTGACCCCGAAGGCGCCGAAGCCGAGGCTTGGTATGCAGGACGAAGGTCATTTACTAACAAATGGCCTTCGACCTCCTTTGCAAGACTCCTAATAAACTGTTCCTTGTCCCTTCTTAACAGACACCGAATTCTGCGCACATGAGAACGGTACAATTCCCGATCCCCTGTCAGACGAGCTGCACGACAAGCATCTGTGGCTTCCAGTGTCTCCTGCGAGATGGAATTCTGTACTGCTCTCGGGCGTGCAAATCCCATCCTTCTGTCAAACGAGCTCCACGACAAGCATTTGTGGTTTCCAGTGAGATGAAATTTTGTCTTGCTCTCGGGCGTGCACCAATCGTCTCTTGAGCTGCATCGAGCGTTTGGCACTCGAAGGCGTCCCACAGAAGTACAGGGTCTGTCAGATTGTCCAGCGCTGCGAAACGACCAGATATTGCCTCAGCAAACCCCTGGGGACACTCCCCCTGCCTCAGTCTGTCCAAATGAAAAACCCTAGGGTGATTATTGACCTGCTGGGGAGTTTTGAAGTGGACTCGGAGGGCAGCCACAACTAATCAATGGTCAGTACCACAGAACTCGGCACTCTTATACACCCTGCAGTTCTGAGGATCCTCCAACGAGTGCTAACGAGTATGTGGTCGATCTCCTTGGCTGCATTACCCATATATATATATATATATATATATATATATATATATATATATATATATATATATGTGTGTGTGTGTGTGTGTGTGTGTGTGTGTGTATGTATGTATGTATGTATGTATGTATGTATGTATGTATATATATATATATATATATATGTATATATATATATATATATATATATATATACATATATGTATGTGTGTGTGTGTGTGTGTGTGTGTGTGTGTGTGTGTGTGTGTGTGTGTGTGTGTGTGTGTGTGTGTGTGTATGTATGTATGTATATATATATATGTATATATATATATATATATATTAATTAAATATATATTTAAATATATATATTTATATATATATATATATATATAGAGAGAGAGAGAGAGAGAGAGAG
>NC_091577.1:1894850-1899850 GCF_042767895.1 Penaeus vannamei
TCTCCATAGATACGCGTACATGGATTTATGCGTATAAACACGAATAAACACACATAGAACTATACACGGAAACCACACTATCAAAGCCCCCCCTCCCCCCCCCTCCCTCCCCGAAAACTGGCGTTCACAAACACATAAAAAACGAGGACATTTTTGGCCCAAAACGACAAGACCGAAATCCATTTTTTTTTGCCCATCGTTAATTCCCCGCCAGAGCCGTATGCAAATGAACCCCAATATATATAGAGACGATTATGCAAATCATACATTCACCGATGTATAATTCGTATGAGAGAAAAGTACCTAGAGAAGGAAATTTCTCAATATGCAAATGAATTGTCTTATTCAGAACGGTTGTCGCCCATTGAAGGGAGATCCTGTTGGTGTTAGAAGATTTCCAGGGAAATTTGGGCTGTGAATTATCTTGCATCAAGGTTGGGTTGCTAAACACGGTGTGAGTTTGAGACACAGATTGAGAAAGGGAGGGAGAAAGGGGGGGTGAGGGAGATTGAGATTGAGGAGGGAGAGAGGGAGGGAGAGAGGGAGGGAGAGAGGGAGAGGGAGAGGGAGAGGGAGAGGGAGAGGGAGAGAGGAAGAGAGGAAAAGAGGTAGAGGTAGAGGTAGAGGTAGAGGTAGAGGTAGAGGTAGAGAGAGAGAGAGAGAGAGAGAGAGAGAGAGAGAGAGAGAGAGAGAGAGAGAGAGAGAGAGAGAGAGAGAGAGAGAGAGAGAGAGAGAGAGAGAGAGGTGAAGGGGCTAGAGGGGAGTGGAGAGACAAAAGAGAAAAAAGGAGAGAGGAGAAAGATGAGAGGAGAGAGAAGAGACAAGAGAAGATATAAGAGAAAAGAGAGAAGAGAAGAGAAGAGAAGAGAGAGAGAGAGAGAGAGAGAGAGAGAGAGAGAGAGAGAGAGAGAGAGAGAGAGAGAGAGAGAGAGAGAGAGAGAGAGAGAGAGAGAGAGAGAGAGAGAGAGAGAGAGAGAGAGAGAGAGAGAGAGAGAGGGGAAGATGGTGGTAGAGGGGAGTAAAGACAGAAAATAGAAGAAAGGGAGAAAGGAGAGAGATGAGAAAGGTGAGAGGCGAAAGAAGAGAAAATAAAAGATAGAAGAGAGAAGAGGGAAAAGGGAAGAGGGAAGAGGGTGGAGAGACGAGAGAAGAGAGAAGACAAGAGAAGAGAAGGGAAGGGAAGAGAGGAGAAGAAAGAGAGATAGAGAGGAGAGAGAGAGAGGAGAGAAAGGAAAGAGAGGAGATTTTAGAGAGAAACAGAAAAAAAACATAGAAACAGAAACATAAAAAGAAATACCCAAGAGAAACAGAAACATATATTGAAACAGAGACAGTGAAAAGCCGACAGACAGTTAGAGAGCGAAAGAAATAAAAATAAATGAGAAGGAACAGAGGAACAAGAAGAGAACGCGTCATACTTTTCCAGTAAGCGTGGGATGAAATGTATAATTAGATGCACTGCGAGATCTTTGATTTGTGTTAATTGATATTCTAGTGGCGATCATTCTCGAAGCAGAGGAGAAATGGAGAAGGAGATAAGAAGGGAAAAAGAAGAGGGTGAAGAGTCCGAGGGAGTCCTTAAATCCGGGTTGGGATACAGGTTTTCTCCTTCGTTCCCTGTCTCTTTCGTTCTTTCCCTTTCTCCCCGTCTTTCCTTCTCTCTTTCGCTGTCGTCTTCTTTCTCTGCCTCTTTCGTTCTTTCCCTTTCTCCCCGTCTTTCCTTCTCTCTTTCGCGGTCGTCTTCTTTCTCTCTTTTTTCATTCTGAACACTAGGTGGGAGGCTCTTTATCGGTTTATTTTATTCTCGATCTGTCTCTCGTCTATTCTCTTTCTTTCCCTTCTTATTTCCCACTCTCCTTTCATATTGGTTTTCCCATTCCTCGCTTTTAGCCTCTTCGTTCTCTCTCTCTCTCTCTCCAAACACACACATACGCTCACAGACACATAATCCAACCCACTTATAAACAATCGGATCGCTTTGTTAGCCAAACGAGAAGGCATTAAAGCGATCGTCTTTTGTTAAAAGGTATTTTCACCGGACGCTCCTTAACGACGAGAAAACACCACACGGTAAAATAACAATAAGGAAACACGTCCTAACTTTGAGAACAAAGGAGATATCACGCTGCGAGAATGAATATAACTCGGGCAGGTGTTATTGGGTTTATTGAAGATAAGCATATGAGGCGGTGTTTATAATAATTGTCCGGTGAAAATAACCGCTGGTTAGAAGCGCAGCCCCGCTCCTTATTTTTCGTGTTGGAAATGTTTAAAGTACTTATATTTTGTTATCTGCAACGTGTATTTTTTCCTAGATAGCGTTGTCTATCTAGATTACGATTCCTTTAACACGGTAGAATTCATATCATTGAGTAATGAATAAAAATTTTCTTCGTACTTCAGGGATATTTCAGTACGGTGCCAAAGGAGGAAAAAACCTGAAATCGTATTATTCGCAATTTATTACGTGTAGATGTTTATGTAAGTTCTTTTTATACTCGAAAGATGTGTATTTGTATAATGGAGCTTTGATGTATAAGTACACATTTAACAAGTTCTTTCTTTCACTTCACCCACTCTCTCTCTCTCTCTTTCTCACACTTTATATATATATATATATATATATATATATATATATATATATATATATTTACATATATATATATATATATATATATATATATATATATATATGTACACACACACACACACACACACACATACATACACACTCACACACACACACACACACACACACACACACACATATATATGATATATATATATACATATATATATATATATATATATATATATATATATATATATATATGCTTATATAGATATACATGTATATATATCATATATATGTATATCTATGTATCTCTCTATCTATATACATTCATATACATACATATATGCATAGACACAACGTGTATATATTTGTATATATATTTTGATTTATATATACACGTTCATATATATATATATATATATATATATATATATATATATATATATATATATATATATATATACATATACATATAGGGTGTATATAATGCAATATCAGTTTTGAATGCATCGAATACACGCCCTCCTTTGGGTGTGGTCGATTTGCTGATTGCATTAAGCTTCTGTTGCGTGTTGTCGTTGCTTATTGCAATGTGACTTGAATTAACTGCCTTAGATTATGAACATTATCATGATAACAATAGTAATGATAGTTGAGATAATGGTGGTGATGATAACAGTGGTAGTTGTAGTAATGATGAGGTATGTAATGATAATGATAATAAAAATAATATTAATAATGATAATGATAATAATGATAATAATAATAATGATACTACTACTGCTATTGATAATGATCATGATAACAATACTAATTATAATGATTATAACAATGATAGCATTGATGATGATGGTAATAATAATGCTGGTAATAATAATAATAATAATAATAATAATAATAATAATGATAATAATAATAATAATAATAATAATAATAATAATGATAATAATAATAATAACAATATTAATAACAACACCACCACCACCAACAATAATAATAATAACAATAATAATAACACCACCACCAACAATAATAATGATAACAATACGAACAGCCTCACCAACAATAAAACACAAAATGATAACAAGAGTTCCAACAATAACAACAGTGAGGGTGAAAGTGAACATGTTTGCAACACGTTCCGCGGAGGGACAGCGAAGTCAGCTGAGATCTCGAGGAAGTCTCAAGAAGGAAGGAAGTGATGGCGTGGATGTTATGGCGAAGGGAGGAACAAGAGGAGAACAGTGGTTGTGAAATGGAAGGGAAGAAGGAGAAGGAGAGGACGAGAAGGAGAGAACGGGAAGGAGAGAACGGGAAGGAGAGAACGGGAAGGAGAGAACGGGAAGGAGAGAACGGGAAGGAGAGAACGGAAAGGAGAGAACGGGAAGGAGAGAACGGGAAGGAGAGAATGCGTAGGAGTGGGTGTGATAAAGAAGTTGATAAAGAAGGCTATTGTTATTCTCATCGTTATTACTGTCTTTATCGTTGCTTTTGTTATTATCATTATTATCGTCAATCTCCTTCTTCTTTTTCTTCTTTTAATTGTTATTATTTTCATTATCATTCTTATTATACTTTGTTATTTTTATTATTTTTGTTAAATATTATCATCATTATTATTGGTTTTTCATTATTGTTATTATAATAATAGCCATTACCATTGGCATTGTTGTTGATATTGTAACTTTCACTGATATTTTTATTACTATCATCATCATTCTTATTCTCATTCTTATCTCATATGCTGATTAGGATCATTATTGACAGTTTTATCATTGTGATGATAATGATGATTATTATTAATAGTAGCACTAATGCCGTTGATAATGATACTATTAATGATGATAATGAAGATAATGATAGTGAAAATGGCAGCCAAAGTAGTGTCGATAATCATAATGATGATTATAGTTATAACAATTATATAAAAGTCAGTTAAAACCAATAACAATGAAAATGCTAATAATGATTATTATCATGGTAATAAAGATAACATTGATTGGTAATGTCACTAACATTAATAGTAGTTGTAATAACAATAATGATAATGATATCATTAATAACAATATTGATAATGGTGATGATAATAATAATAATAACAATATTGATAACAAAGGTATAATAACAGTAATGACAATATTCCCTTATCATCATTAGTACCCTCATTATCATCAGCCTTATAATCACTTCAGCCATAATTTTTTCTACTGAAGCACTATCATTACTTTTACATAAGAATCTCTCCCCATATCTAATTATTGTTTCTAAATAATGCGCCAATTAAAGATCAAATTACATAATCAAGACTTTTTACTTTCATCGTTATAAGATTTTTCGTGTCCTCGCTACCTTTCCAACCACTCGTGTCTCTCTTACTCGTTCTCTCTTTCCCTCTATTTCTCCTTTCGCATCTCGTTTCTTGTCT
>NC_091577.1:1907350-1909850 GCF_042767895.1 Penaeus vannamei
ACGTTTCGATTACGTCATCAAATCGTCACTCATATCAGCCAATCATGACGAAGCTGGCTCCTGACTCTGGGCGAATCACGTGCTTTGTTTACGTCGTGCGTCCAAATTACTCGTTGAGTCGTTATGAATTGGGTTCAAGGCGTTGAATGCTGAATGGCAGGATGGAACTGGATGTAGGATACTGGAAAGAGATCGAATCCTTGATGATTAGTTCTTTTGGGATCGTGGCAACTTCTACTCAGGCAGGCGAGGGAATCCTTCGTAGTGGTTCAAACATTATTTATTTATTTATTATTTATTTATCTTTTATTTTATTTTTATTATTATTATTTTTTAGAATGTCTGTGTCTTTGGTATTTGTTCTTGAAGAGCCACTGAATTGAGGAATGAATAGAAAAGAAAATATCGATCACAGCCGATAAAAAGTATTTAAAAAATCGTCTACCTAAGATGCATTTTCTGTGACGTCAGAATACCGTCACGACCGACGTCAAAGCTACGACACGATGACGTCACGAAGCAGCGAACGCCAGATGGCCAAAGTGGACCAGAATTCCTTTTAGGGGAAATGCTCACCTTGCGGCCCGTTGCAACTTCTGATCTTTGCCTGTGACTTATCTGCAACTCGCCGTAACTAACCTGACTTTTCTGTGACTTAACTGGGACTTAACCGAGACTTACCTGCAAATTACCAGTGAGGTCCGTAAATCACCTTTTATTATATTATCTCAGTATCATTATATGATATTCACTCGTAACGTACCCGTAACCGACCCGTAACTTACACGAAATGTACGCGTCCTATACCTGCAATTTACCCCAGAGTCCTGCAACTGGTCGTAGAAACCTGCAACTTCGGATCTGCGGCGAAGGAACTGGTTTTTGTGGGCGGCGAGGGAAGGGAGCGGGCGGGGGGGGGGCGGGGGGTGGCGCGCCTCTAGTCTCCTGCTCTGCTGCCGTCTCTTCCCCAATTTATTTCTCTTCTCCTTTCTCTCTCTCTGTCTCTGTCTCTGTCTGTCTGTCTTTGTCTCTGTCTCTCTCGGTCTGTCTGTTTCTATCTCTCTGTCTCTGTCTCTCTCGGTCTGTCTGTTTCTCTCTCTCTCTCTCTCTCTCGCTCTCTCTTCTCCCCTCCCTCCCTCCCTCCCTCTCCCTATCCCCATCCCTCTCACTCCCCCCTTCCCTCTCCTCCTCCTCCTCCCTTTCATTCTCCCTCTCCTCCTCCTCCTCCCCCCTCTCCCTTTCCCTCTCCTCCTCCTCCTCCCTTTCCCTCTCCTCCTCCTCCTCCCTTTCCCTCTCCTCCTCCTCCTCCCCTTTCCCTCTCCTCCTCCTCTTCCTCTCTCCCTCTCCTCCTCCTCCTTCACCTCCCCATTACTCTCCCAGCCTCCTCCTCCTCCTCCTCCCTCCTCCCTCTCCGTCTCCCTCTCCTCCTCCTCCTCCCTTTCCCTCTCCCTCCCCCTCTCCCACCCTCCTCCTCCTCCTCCCTCTCCCTCTCCCAGCCTCCTCCTCCTCCTCCTCCCTCTCCCTCTCCCTCTCCCCGCCTCCTTTCTCCTTCTTATCTACGAACAATAATTCATTTGCTGTCCTTCTCATGCCAAAGACACTCGGAGAAACTGCATAAATCTTAAAGACACACGATACTGCCTTCACGTTTTCTCGTTAATTCTGCATCTGTGTCCTTTTCGTTGTCTTGGTAGCCATCTTGCCTTGTCTGTTTGTAATTTTTTTTATCTTTTCGAATTTGTGTGTCTGTTCGGTGTCAGGATTTCTATTGCATATCGTTTCATTTCCCTCGCCATAACTGATCTGATTTTCTCAGTTTTTGTATTTTGTTTTACTCTATTTCTTTTTTTTGTGTTATATATATATTTTTTTATGTATCTAATAGTCTAAGGGTTATTCATTATGTTTGATTGGTTATCCTGTCTGTCTATGTCTGTCTGTCTATGTCTGTCTGTCTCTCTCTCTCTCTCTCTCTCCCTCCCTCCTTCCTCCCCCCTCCCCTTTCCCCCTTCTCCCTTCTCCCTTCCCCCTCCCCCTCCTTCCCCCCTCCCCCTCCCTCCCTCCCTCCCTCCCTCCTCTCCCGCTCCCCCTCCCTCCTTCCCTCCTTCCCTCCTTCCCTCCCTCCCTCCCCTTCCCTCCCTCCCTCCCTCCCTCCTTCCCCCTCCCCCCTCCTTCCCCCTTCCCCTTCCCCCTTCCCCCCTTCCCCATCTCCCTCCCCCTTCCCTTTTCCCCCTTCTCCCTCCTCTCTCTCTCTCACACACATTTCAGCTTACCATTATATTCACAGACCCTCTCTGCTTTAGATTCATAATCAGCAAAGGCAAGCAAACAGAATAACATTAATAATAGCAGAATAGCATTAATAATAGCAGAATAATATTGATAATAGCAGAATAACATTAATAACAGCAGAATAACATTAATAATAGCAGAATAACATTAATAATAGCAGAATAACATTAATAATAGCAGAATAACATTAATAATAGCAGAATAGCAT
>NC_091577.1:1932350-1934850 GCF_042767895.1 Penaeus vannamei
CTTTTATACTCTCTCTCTCTCTCTCTCTCTATCTCTGTCTTCCTTTCTCCATGTCTTTTATACTCACTCTCTCTCTCTATCTCTCTGTCTTCCTTTCCCTCTCTCTATCTCTGTCTTCTCTTTCTCCATGTCTTTTATACTCTCTCTCTCTCTCTCTCTATCTCTGTCTTCTCTTTCTCCATGTCTTTTATACTCTCTCTCTCTCTCTCTCTATCTCTGTCTTCTCTTTCTCCATGTCTTTTATACTCACTCTCTCTCTGTCTTCTCTTTCTCCTGTCTTTTATACCTTTCTCTCTATCTATCTCTGTCTTCTCTTTCTCCATGTCTTTTATACTCTCTCTCTCTCTCTCTCTCTCTCTCTCTCTTCTCTTTCTCCATCTCTCTCTCTCTCTCTCTCTCTCTGTCTTTCTCTCTCTCTCTCTCTCTCTCTCTATCTCTGTCTTCTCTTTCTCCATGTCTTTTATACTCTCTCTCTCTCTCTCTCTATCTCTGTCTTCTCTTTCTCCATGTCTTTTATACTCTCTCTCTCTCTCTCTCTCTGACTGACAGTTCCATCCTGTTTTATAAGGAGTCTCGGCGAAGCTCCGAAAGCGATCCGACCCCTCGCACTTGCATCCTTGGAGGTGGCCTAAATATCAACAATAATTAATTTCTATATAATTGCCTACGACCTTCGAAGCCCCGATGACATTTATGGAACCAGAAGAGGGAAGCCTGCGAGAGACCTAAAGACTTAAAACAAAAAGAGAGAGTAAAAAAGGAAAAAAAGAAAGAGAAAAAAGGAAAACTTCTGGTCGATGTTTGAGACCTCGAGTTGAGTGTTCGAAACAGGTCTCGAGAGATCCATTTCTCTTCTCTCTTCTCTCTCTTCTCTCTCTCTCTCTCTCTCTCTCTCTTCTCTCTCTCTCTCTCTCTTTTCGGGCTCTCGATTGGTCTTTCAAGCTCTTGTTGATCTTATTTGGTCTCTTTCTGTCTGTCTCTTATTCTTTCTGTGTATATCTGTCTCTCTTTCTGTGTTTCTATTCTCTTTTCCTTCTTTCTGTGTCTTTATTCTCTTTACCTTCTTTCTGTGTCTTTTATTCTCTTTTCCTTCTTTCCCTACCTCTTTCCTCCCTCTCTATCTATCTATCTGTCTTTCTATCTGTCGATCTATCCATCTATCGCTGCCTCATTCTTTCCTACTATGCCCCTTCTCCTATTCCTCCCTACTCCCCCCCCTCTCTCTCTCTCCCCTCTTTTGCTTTCCAGTTTTTAATTCTTGGAAGTATTGCCTTGGCGTCGGGTTGCTGGCCTTTCCTCGGGACTGGAAGGGGAAGGGGGGGGGGGTAGGGAGGGGCACAAGGGGAAGGGGAAGGGTCTAGATTTCCCCCTCCCCCCCCCATTCTTTTTTTGGAGGGGAGGGGTTGATGCAATTTGTCAACAAAGTGGAGCAATGGAGAGGGAAGGAGGGAGGGAGAGGGAGAAGGAGAGGGAGAGGAAGAGGGAGATGGAGGGGGAGGGATGGGGGAGAGGAGGGGGAAAGAGGAGGAGGGAAGGGGGAGGGGAGGAGAGAGAGAGAGAAAGAGAAAGAGGGAGAGGGAGAGAGAAAAAAAAGAGAGAGAGAGAGAGAGAGAGAGAGTGAGAGAGAGAGAGAGAGAGAGAAGAGAGAGAGAGAGAAATAGAGAGAGAGAGAGAGAGAGAGAGAGAGATAGAGAGAGAGAGAGAGAGAGAGAGAAGGAAATAGAGAGAGAGAAAGAGAGAGAGGAGAGAGAGAGAGAGAGAGAGAGAGAGAATAGAAGAGAGAGAGAGAGAGAGAGAGAAGAGAGAGAGGGAGAGAGAGAGAGAGAGAGAGAGAGAGAGAGAGAGAGAGAAAGAGAGAGAGAGAGAGAGAGAGAGAGAGAGAGAGAGAGAGAGAGAGAGAGAGAGAGAGAGAGATATTAAGAGAGAGAGAGAGATTAGGAGAGTGAGAGAGAGATATTAAGAGAGAGAGAGAGAATGAGAGAGAGAGAGAGAGTGAGAGAGAGAGAGAGAGAGAGAGAGAGAGAGAGAGAGCTGTGTGTCCTTAACCCAATCATTATTCTACTGTGAAATCGACTTTCCACAAATCTCACTGGCTTTTGTTTATTGTGTGAGTGGGCGGGGGTTGGGTGGGGGTGGGTGAGGGGGAGTGGGAGGAGGAGGGAAATCCATGTACATGTCTTATATCTTATGTTTTTTAAGTTCTTTATTGTTTGATCTGTTTTTATATTTTCATATTTTACGTCTTTCCTTTTTTTTTATCGTTTTTCTTATCTCTTTTTTTCTTCTCTTTTTGCTTATGTCGTCGGTTGCCTTTCGCATCTCTCTGCTCTCTCCATTTTCTAGATACTTTTTATGATTTTATTTCTAACCCTTTTCCACTGCAGTGATTTTTTTATTCCTTATTTCTCGTCCTCTCTTCCCCCTCTCCCTCTGGATTTACTTCTCTCTTGCTATTTTTTCTCTATCTCTCTCTCTCTTTATCCCTTTCACTGTCTCTCTA
>NC_091577.1:1939850-1942350 GCF_042767895.1 Penaeus vannamei
TGATGAAAAAATAATAATGATAATAATAATGATAAGAGTTATAATAACAATGATAATAACAACAACAATGATGATGCTGATAAAAATAATAATGATGATAACAATCAAAATAAGGATAACGAAAATGATAACAGCAATGATAATAAGGGAGTCAGTGATAACGCTAAAGTTATTGAATGAATAATAACAATAATGATAGTAGTAATATTAATATCGATAACCATGTAATTGATAGCATAACATATATAATGATGAAAATAATGATAATAATAATTAGATGCTAATGATAGTGGTAGTAATAACACCAAGAACAGTAATAACCATAATAATAATGATAATATTGATGATAACAATGATATAAATAATAACAATAACAACAAAAACAATAATAATGATAAGGATGAAATAATAAAGATGGTAAAGATAATAGTAAAAATAACGATGCTAATGATGCTGATAATGATGATGATAATAATGATAAGGATAACAATAGAAATAATGATACTATTACTACTGATAATAATAATAATGATCACAACAACGATAATAATAATAGTAACAATAATAATGAGGATAATAATGATAGTCGTAATAATAATAATGATAGAAACTAATGATAGCGATAATAATGATAATGATGATACTGATGATGATGATGATAATGATTATGATAATGGTAATAATAATAATAATTATAATGATGATGATAATGAGAATAATAATAATGATAATAATAATAATGATGATAACAATAATGATAATAATAGAAACAATAAAAATAATAATGATAATAATAATAATAATGATAATAATAATGATATATTAATAATGATAATAGTAATAATAATAATAATAATTAAATTAACAATAACGATAATAATAAGGATAATAATAATATCCATGATGATGATAATTACTTTAATGAAATTAATAACAATAATAATATTAATAATAGAATTAATAACACTAATAGTGAGGGTAATGACGACAACAATAAGAAAAACAATGATAATGATAATGGCAGTATTAACATTAATGAGGATAATACAAATACAATAATGATAACATGATGAAGATGATAATGCCAACACAAATACAAATAATATAATGATAATGAAGAAACGATATCTATAATCAACATACATATAATTTGTTTTATTTTAGTCTCAACTTCACACAAGCTTGTTAACTTGTAAGTAGAACCAAACATTAAATTGGAAAGTGGAATTATTGACTGTCACCTCGTAAAAATGTTGACAATATATTGCAAACTATAATAATAACCTGTTTATATTGACGCTTTTGGGAATTGAGTTGACACGACAACTGTCTCGATAGCGTGAAGAATTGACAAGTAGGAAAAGACATTTGAAAGGATTCGAACAAATTTGGGATTGTTTGGATTTGAATAATTGACAAGAATCGGTGTTTTTGAATTCGAACAAGTTTATTGGGAATCCAAAATGAATAAAAATATATTCCCTTGCATTCAGGCAACTGATAAAGATGTTATTGATGGGATCCAGACAATTAATAGATATAGGCATCGGATTCGACCTCTTAATAGGAGTCGTTATTCAGACATCCGGACGCGACAGGAATATCCCTATGGGATCCGGAATGATCTCAAAGAGAGTCTACAGAAAATAAGCAAAATAAAATATAATTTACGAGATTAATATAGATATGTAATAAATAAACAGGTGATAAGATTCGAACACTTAACTAAATCTAATTTCTTGTGATTCGCACACATTATACAGAACATGTGTTTTCTACGATTCGAACACAGGGAAAAAAACGAAGATGGAATTAAATAACTCAGAACTGGAACACAACACAGGATTCGGACACGGCCATGTAACGGTAACATTATTTTGAAGAAGTTGTTGCTTTCAAAAATTTCATATAATTTGTGAGAGATATGTAATCAGTTATTCAAACAGGGTTGAAAGTACATACGTACGAGAGAGAAAGAGATAGAGAGAATGTGTGTGTGTGTATGTGTGTGCGTGAGAAAGAGAGAAAGAGAGAAAGAGAGAGAGAGAGAGAGAGAGAGAGAGAGAGAGAGAGAGAGAGAGAGAGAGAGAGAGAGAGAGAGAGAGAGAGAGAGAGAGAGAAAAAGAGAAAGAGAGAAGAGAAAGAGAAAGAAAGAGAGAGAGAGAAAGAGAGAGAGAGAGGAAGAGAGAGAGAGAGAGGGAGAGAGAGAGAAAGAGAAAGATAGATAGATAGATAGATAGATGGATAGAGAGTGAGAGAGAATACGAGAAAGAGAGAGAGAGAAAGAAAGGGAGATAAGAAGACCGAGAGAGAGAGAGAACGACGGAAAGCAAGAGAGCAAAAAAGAAAGACACTGGCGAGGCATAAAGGGCAGTAGAACTATGAAAACCAAACTCCGATTTTCGTTTTATTTTTAAAACCCGGGACATAACACCGACGCTAAAAAGTTGTTTGGATCCGCGACCAATCGGGGCAACAGTTACACAGAGACCCAAGAGGA